>NC_041391.1:551478976-551504013 GCF_002162155.2 Triticum dicoccoides
CGTCCGTCCCCGCCGCCGCCTTCCACCGGCGCCGGTAGGCGTCCGGCCCCGCCGGCGCATCCCCGACTGCCCCGGCGCCTCGCCGAGCCTCGTCTCCCGCCGGCAACCGCCCGCCTTGGAAGGCCGCCTCCGGCCGTGGGAGCTCCACCGGCGCGCGCCCCGCCGCTCCTCGGTGCGGGTCCGGCCAGATCCGGCGGCCCCAAGGCCGGATCCGCCTCGTCCCGCCCCAGCAACTTCTCCCCGGCCCCGGATCCGTCTTCCCCGTCCTCTCCGGCAGCAACTCCGGCGAGTTCCCCGGCGTGCCTCGAGAACCGTGCCAGATTTGCAGATCCAGAGGTTGACCCCGATTTTGCATGTCCCTGATATTTTGCATATTTTTAGCCATGTTCATCGCATCATAAATCTGCATCCGTGGCTCCGTTTCGTGTGTGTAATATGTCAAATTGTTCGTATCGACGAGTACTTCATTTCATTACATTGCATCATGTTCATTTGAGTCCATCTTGATACCTGAATCATCGTTCGAAGAGTGCTATATGATGTTAATCTGCTGAAACTGTTATAACTTGCTGTTTTGTCATTTTTGCCATGTTTGGTGTGTGCATCCTATGAGCATGAGCTCTACATGTGTTTTGATCTATGATATGCCATCTTTCCAGGGGTGCTATCCATGTATTTTTGTGAGTCTTGTACTGAGTGCATCGAGCTTGTTAAGTAGGGTACTTGTCGTTGCTGTTTTCCTGACAGATTCTGTTATATTTTGTTGCTATGTAAACCTGCTGCTACAAGTCATTTCGTGCATTATTCTAGAGATGTTCACTAATAATGTTTTGTTATACATGTCTTGCTCTATCCATTCATGCCCCTGGTTGCATTTATAGCCTGCTGTATCATGTTGTAATCTTGCTCTTAAACTTGCTAAATAATGTTGCTGTCAACCTGTTAACATGAATTTCAGTTTTGGCCATGTGCTTTTCTAGTGATCCATGCATCCTATGAACTTGTTCTTGTCATGCTTAGCTTTATAAACATGTCTTCTTACTGTTGGTTGCCTTGCCATGCCATGTATTGCTCTGTGGTGAGTGGTTCAAGCTCACCAACATGCCTACTTATTGTTGTTCCTGCCATGTTTGAATATGTCATATAACTTGCCATGTTTACATGGGTGCCATCATATCCTCTGATCCTTTTTGGCTCATGGTCAGTAAGGGACTTTTATTATATGAGATTAGTAGATTCATGCCTTGCCTTTGTTTGCCATGACAAGTTCCTGTAGCATGTTGTTTGATAGCTCTAAACATTGCAACCTGATGTTATTTCTGCAAAGTCTGAAACTGTTATTATTTGCAATCTTCCCATGTCCTTTTGAGCATGATCTAGTGATTTTTGGAGTTAGCTCAGTGTGTTCATGTCTTGTCATGCTTTACCTGTACTTCATGCCCATGCCTTTTGTTATTATGTTGAGATGATGTAGCTTGTTGTTTTGGTGCCTGCTAGATGCCTAGTTGCTGTTTTGGACAGATTGTTGTTTTGACTTGTATAGAGTGTATGTGTTGCACCGTTGCTCCGTTTTGAGTGTGCTCTATATGAAACTTGCTTGATTTTGCATGTAGTTTCATATTATCATGTTGCATCCTTGTTTTGAGGTGTTTGCTTGATGTTTGTGTGCATTTTGCATCAATGCCATGTTTAACTTGTTTTGCTCATATCTTCTAGGCCGTAGCTCCAAATCTAATGAACTTTATATGTAACTTGACTAGAATTTCATGTAGATCATCTTGGTGCATATTAACTTGCTGTTAAACAACTTGAACATAAGGTTTATTCAGATCTGGACCAATTTCGAAATATGCATATGAGGACTTACCGGAATTGTTATATGTTGTTCCCGGCCTCATTTAAACTTGCCTTGATGTGTTGTTCTTTTTTACATCATCTCTTGTCATGAGTAGCTTCATATAGCCTTTTCATGCATCATGCTTGTTGTGCATCATGTCTTGTTCATGTGTGGTGTGTTTACTATGTTGTGTGCTTCTTCTCGATAGTTCCCGTTTCGTTGCGATCGTGAGGATTCGTTCGTCTACGCTTGGTTCGTCTTCGTGGTTTCATCTTCTTCATGGACTCGTTCTTCTTCCTTGCGGGATTTCAGGCAAGATGATCGTTACCCTGGATCTCACTACTATCATTGCTATGCTAGTTGCTTCGTTCTATCGCTATGCTGCGCTACCTATCATTTGCTCTTCAAGCCTTCCAAATTGCCATGTCAGCCTCTAACCTTTTGCACCCTTCCTAGAAAACCATTGCTTGGCTATGTTACCGCTTTGCTCAGCCCCTCTTATAGCGTTGTTAGTTGTAGGTGAAGTTGAAGATTGCTCCATGGTGGACAGGGTTTATGTTGGGATATCACAATATCTCTTATATTATTAATGCATCTATATATTTGGTAAAGGGTGGAAGGCTCGGCCTTATGCCTGGTGTTTTGTTCCACTCTTGCCGCCCTAGTTTCCGTCATACCGGTATTATGTTCCCGGATTTTTGTGTTCCTTACGCGGTCGGGTGATTTATGGGACCCCCTTGACAGTTCGCTTTGAATAAAACTCCTCCAGCAAGGCCCAACCTTGGTTTTACCATTTGCTTCACCACCACCTATACCTTTCCCTTGGGTCGACCAACCCGAGGGTTATCTTTATTTTAGCCCCCCCGGGCCAGTGCTTCTCTAAGTGCTGGTCCGAACCGAGCGATGTCCGGCGCCCCCTGGTTGGCTCATCCGGTGTGCCCTGAGAACGAGATATGTGCAGCTCCTATCGGGATTTGTCGGCACAGCGGGAGGTCTTGCTGTTCTTGTTTTACCATTGTCAAAATGTCTTGTAAACCGGGATTCCGAGACTGATCGGGTCTTCCTGGGAGAAGGTATATCCTTCGTTGATCGCGAGAGCTTATCATGGGCTAAGTTGGGACACCCCTGCAGGGTATAAACTTTTGAGAGCCGTGCCCGCGGTTATGTGGCAGATGGGAATTTGTTAATGTCCGGTTGTAGATAACTTGACACAAGATCCGAATTAAAACGCATCAACCGCGTGTGTAGCCGTGATGGTCTCTTCTCGGCGGAGTCCGGGAAGTGAACACGGTCTTTGGGTTATGTTTGACGTAAGTAGGAGTTCAGGATCACCTCTTGATCATTACTAGTTGACGACCGTTCATTTGCTCCTCTTCTCGCTCTCTTTTGCGTATGTTAGCCACCATATATGCTTAGTCGCTGCTGCAACCTCACCACTTTACCCCTTCCTTTCCCATTAAGCTTTGCTAGTCTTGATACCCATGGTAATGGGATTGCTGAGTCCTCGTGGCTCACAGATTACTACAACAACAGTTGCAGGTACAGGTTATGCGATGATCTTGACGCGAGAGCGATGTTTGCTTGTTTTGGAGTTCTTCTTCTGCTTCTTCTTCGATCAGGGGATAGGTTCTAGGTCGGTAGCCTGGGCTAGCAGGGTGGATGTCGTTTGAGTTTCTGTTTGTGTTTCATCCGTAGTCGGATGGTGCTCTTATGTAAGATGATGTTGTATTCGGGTGACATTGTATGTCTTGTGTATGTATCTCCATCTATTATGTAATGTTGATATAATGATATCCACCTTGCAAAAGCGTTCCAATATGCGGGTCTATCCTTGGTGGGACCTTCGAGTTCCTTTTGGATAGGGTCGCATATTGGGCGTGACATGAAGCTCGGGGATGGGGCGCGCTCGAGTGTTGCGATGCGAGATGCAAAACTGCCGAGAGATGTGGTGCTCGAGCGATGCGAGATGCGTGATGTCGCTCGCTCGATTTGGATCAAAACAAACGGCATCCAGGTGGTGTGGCGTTTTTGCAATCTGTCACAGGGTTGCCAAATATATATTTCATTTATCTTATATTAAATTAACTAGCAAAAGAGCCCGTGCGTTGCAACGGGAGAGAAAACATAACACACGCTCTCAACTCAACAACCATCACTCAAGACCACAATAGGTCCATCTCCTTTATTTTGGCGAGACATCATATTTGTGTTGCCGCTTATTCTCCTTCTCAGCCTCGCCGGCGATGGCCTCGATGTTCACATAAAACAAAAAAACGTGTGTTGAATATGGTTAATCCTAAGGCGTCTGTCTCTCTCTCTCCTCCCTCTCATTCTCTCTCTCGCTCGCTTTCTCTCACTCTCGCGATGAGAAATATGTTGTTTGCCCCTGCGATATTTTTCAGAGGTATGCATGTGTAGTTATCGATGTTTTCTTTTCCCTATATGGTTATAGTGGGGTGTTTATTTGCAATCCGGATCGTCGCCGGTATGGAAAAAAAGAATCTTGTACTATAAATTATAAGTTTGCTTTCATAAAATATTTTAAAAATATTTAACAGGTAAAATTAACATCATATTAAGATTCCACATATTTTTCTAATAAAATTTCATATATAATTCTCCCTCTGTAAACTAATATAAGCGTGTTTAGATCACTATTTTAGTGGTCTCAACGCTATAAGAGGGAATATGTTAAAATCAAAGTTACGGTTTAAAAGATACAGATAATTTGGAAAATCATTTGGTTTGACTCAAATATATTCCAAAATAGTATTTAAAAATACTTAACAGGTAAAAATAATCACATATTCATATTCTATATATTTTTCTAATCAAATTTTATATATAACATGTTCAAATCGGAGTTACGGTTTAAAAGATATGAATGATTTTAAAAAGCATTTGTTTGACTTAAATATAATACGCGGATGAATTACCTAAAACATCATGTGAGTTTCAAAAAATCTAAAATAACAGTTCGGGTGTAACTTAAATCCGGACGGCGGGTTGATTTCAGGAAATAGAGAGATTTTTCTGAAAAATGCCATGACGGACGAAAGAAATCCAATTTGTTTTATTATTAGGTAA
Source organism: Triticum dicoccoides (assembly GCF_002162155.2). Taxonomy (NCBI): domain Eukaryota; kingdom Viridiplantae; phylum Streptophyta; class Magnoliopsida; order Poales; family Poaceae; genus Triticum; species Triticum dicoccoides. The sequence goes on from NC_041391.1 coordinate 551,483,901, forward strand.
AGATAATACAGAATATATGACATATGTGTCAAACTAAGATAAACTATTATCTGATTTTTTTTTTGTTTTACAGTTTCGCTGTGCGGGTCTGCTCGGCCGTCATTCGTACCGACCCGCAAAGCCGTTTTTCCGCAAAACTGTAAATGAGTTGTGCGGGTCGACGATATACAGGTCTGAAGATGTTCTAAAAATGGGAGAGTGAACCGAGAAGCCGCCCCACATCTCTACTCCTAATGGAGCAGTTGGTAGTCTCGCTTCCAGGTTTTTTTCATCCCACCACTTTCGTCCGGTTTTTTTTCGTAGGTTAACCGTCGTAGATTTTTTTCGATGTTGGTTTCTTATTCACCGGTTTATTTACCCCTCAGCTCTTTCCTTGCAAATCAGCACTTTCCAAACGTGCACGCAATCACGGATCTAAATTTACTAACTTATCCAAATCAACCGATACCTTCCATTATTGCAAATTTCTTTAGGAAACAAATAATAGATTTTAAGGAAACAAATAAAAGATTTTAAAGACGCATCATACTTTACTAACAATCACTAAAAATCAAATCTAAATTAATTAACCTTACCTTAAATCACTCAGTCACTTTAATTAAAAAACATTTTCTTTCCTAACTGCACCCCGCTTAGTGTGCACATAACAATCCGAAGTAATTAGAGTCACATGATTGAATCCATTTATTTAGAGCGACATGATTGCGTTCCGGGATGGAGGCCATGATTTCGTCGAGGTCGTTGCTGCCTCCTACACTCAGGGTGTGTCGCCGAGATCGAGGCGAGCATGAGGAGCTGTGGCCACCGCCATGGTCACCCCATCGCAGGGGATGGAGCACGCCGTCGGCCTACAGCTTGTGGAGATCACTGTTGCTCTTCAGGTCGCGTGGTGACCGGATCTTGCCGATGTGTCCCTCCCCGACGACCTCCTCTTCGCCCGGTTGGCTGGCATGGATCTCGCCACTACTGCCCTCAACTTCTCTGCCTCGAGCTCGACAGTCAGCCACCATGGATCCCCCAGCTGGAGGGTCACGTGAACCAGCCGTCCTCCCATGCTGCAGCGGCGAGAATGTGACATGGCTCTCCGTACACGAAGAGTGGAGTTCGGTCAAGTACTTATATACTTGGCCTCTACTGCTGATCCATGTACATGGAGAAGAACAGGCAACCGCTCATTCATGCTTCGTTCCACTCCTTTGCGCTACATTACTGGATGTGACATTTTTCTATCTCTCTATGTTGTAACAAGTCTGCTGCCTGCATAGTTAATGGATTTTTTATTTAAATTTATCGCTGCTTAGTGCTTTGTTGCAATTGTTCACCCAAGATTCTTATATATAATCTGAGCGTATGTAGGCATACTTAGCTTTGTTGTTCCATTTTTTCTGGCGCATAGAAATAAGAGTATTGTCCAGGTTAGGTATTCAATTGAGTATGGTATTTGGATTGCTATCAGAATGTCTTTTCTATGCATGTGATTTCTCATATCTGATTATAATATTTGTGAAGTCGTGCATTGCACGTGCACTTGGAAGCGGGCCCGTGGCCCGCGCTGGACGGCGCCGACGCCGACCCGAACCACCTCGTCCGCGTATTCTTGGAGTTGTGGCTGGTCGATTTACATGAAATTAATTCCCTCAATTCTGGTGGCAAATATAATACACATAATCCATATTGTTATGCACTAGCGTGTATGTGTGAAATAGATGGATTATGGTCCCGTACCCAATAAAATGGATATGTGTGTGTGTTAGAGCGAGAGGGAGACGGGGATAGAGAGTGAGGAAGAGGGAGGGAGAGTGTGGTTCTGTGTGTGTGTGAAGATTTGATGGTAAAAAAAGTCGCCAATGTCGTAATATTGAACTCTTAAAGTTAATGTGGCCCCGTTGCAACGCACGGGCGTTCTTCTAATCTTACTCCTAATCTTCTTACTCCTAATGTCTCAGTACGGGTCGTTCGTTCGCTTCGTTCGTTTCCAGCCTTCCATGATCGATCCCACAAGGCGATCTCTCTCCCACCGATTTGTCCCCTCCCTCCAAAAATCAAGACCGGTTTTTCCTCTTCCCACCTCCCACGTAATAACACCTAATGGAAAAAAATCGGAGAAAAAAAACCCCAGCCTGGGGAGCGACCACCCCTCGCACGAAAAAAGCTGACGATAGAGGGCAGCCTCGATCCATTGGGACAGGAACCACGTCGTCGCCGCCGCCCTCGATCTATTGGCTACGTCGACAGGAACCACGCCGCCGCCGCCATCGCGGTTTGCTGATACGCTGCCAATCTATTCTCTACATCGATGGAAACCAGGCGCTAGCCGCGGATCCCTTTGCCGCCGCCGAGATCGAGGCGCCGCCGCCATTGTTGCGGGCCTCCGGGTCACCATCGATACACCGTTGCCAAGGTCCGCCTTCGCCTTCTGCGGATCCCTTTGAACGCCACATCCTTCTTGCCCTATCAATTCTTCATAGGTAATTTCACTGTTTTTTTTTTGAACAAGAGAGGGATCCCGAAGGATCCCGAACTATTTATTCAGATAAAGAGAAGTACAGCGTCTTACACAAAGGACCCTGAAGAAACAACAAACGACGAACAAGTCCCAGGACTTTTGCAAGAAGGACCTCAACCTAAAGATGAAAAACGCGATCAGGTCCACATCGTTCTCAGCGGATACACCTCGCCGTCGCCGGGGACGTGACCACTTGGGGCGACGAGGGAGCCATAGCAACCAGCCATGGCGACCGCCGGAACGAAGATCTGCCTCCCAAATGGCTACAAGGCCGGGAGGAATGGGGATGGCCGCCCTTCGGCCAGAAGAAGAAGCAGCAGAATGACGGCGACGACCGGCCATCGACCGCCACAGCAGGCGCCAGCGCCCCCACCGCAATAGCTGCTGCTGTTGAGCTCAAACCCGATCTGACATCTTCAGATGGCCGCTCCTCCCAAGCTCCCGCTCCATCACCGCAACGGCTTGAAGAAACCGGGAGAATCGGCTGGCCTTTCTCCAGATCCAGGGCACAAAGACCACGCGCTTATTTTGAGAGCTAGCACCAGAAACATCATCTCCCCTTCGCCACCACCATGGGAGAAGAGCAGAAGATGTCACCGGCGACCACCAGGCGCTGCGCGCAAGCGGCGGTGGGTTGCGCTCCATCGGCATGACGCCAAACTCCGGCACAAGGCCAAACTCCACAAAGGAAACACCTAGACTAGGCCTACTATTTACAACAGAGCACCACGCACCTCTCCCATCTCCTTCCCGACCGGCGTCGCCGGCGGCAAAGATCCAGGATCGGGCCGGGCCCGAGTCGCTCTCGTGGTCGCCTCTCTCGAACAGTAGAGAGAAAGGGATAGAAAGGAGAGTATCCGTTTGGACTCCGGTAATTGGAGATGTGCTACACATTAACGGCTTACATTCATGGTACGTACATCCGTTGGAGGCCACCACAACTCTCCAGGTTTGCGAATGTGTTGCGGTAGCGGTAGCCCTCGACGGGGTGCTCGCCGGCAATGACCTTGTTCATGTCGGTTCAGGTCGCCATGACCTTGTTCGCAACTTGATTGATTGCTGATCCATATATTAGTTCCATGTGGGCGTTCGTGTCATCATCCTGGAAAAGCAAAGACAAACTCCAAGATGAAAAAAAGCCTTTCACTATACATCCTTTATTTTTTTTCATGCATCCTGAAAAATCAAAGACAAACTCCAAGATGAAAAATAGCCTTTCCCTATACATCCTTTAATATTTTTCATGCATCTGAAAAAGCAAAGACAAACTCCAAGATGAATAAAAACCTTTCGCTCTACATCCTATATAGTATTTTTCATGCTTCGACTGAATTTCATGTATCTGCTTTCTTTGATGTCAAGGAATTAGGTCGCATATTCTAAAACCTTGGGATAATTATCTGGAGGTGGCCTCTTGGCAATTACTGCAGTATTCGTTACTTCATCTGACATTTGTCCACTTGATCCATGCTCAACCTCATGAAGTCTACAAAATTCATAGTACCATAATTGTATCAGTGAAGTAGTACATATATCAAGCAATGATCTTGGAGTCTCATGGATCTGGCAATTCATAGGTACGTATGGGAAATTCAAAAAGCAAGCCAACTCAAGATACAAAGGCGGCAGGTTTGCCTACAGGTTGTTCCGCTATCAGATTTAGCTGTACCATGGCTAATATCATGCCCTTCTCATATTTTGGATACATGATGTATTGCAGGCCATGTGGATGGGCCAAATGTTGATGAATACAACACAGAGAGTATACCCTTGGCTGACAATCTTGACGATAGTTACTCCATCTTTGCAGGTTTAATTCTATGCAAATATCGTCAACATGGCTAACATCATGCCCTGCTCACAGTGTGTATACATGATGTGTTGCAGGCCATTCCTTTGGAGCAAATGCTGATGAATACAACACAGAGAATATACCCTTAGCTGACAAACTTGACGATAGTTACTCAATGGGTCCAGGTTTAATTATGTGCAAATATCGTCAACATACTTCTGGTATAAAATCATCTGTTTTGTATATTCTCTATCATACCTTACAGACTACGAGGGGGGCAACAACACATCAGATGGGTTAAGTGATGCTTCGTTGACGGCTCCCAGTGAACTCACACTCGCTCCCGGGGATATCACAAATGTTGATCGACCTTACAATGCGATGTCAGGTATTCTTATACTATGTGTATTACATCCTATTGTTGGACAGATTCAGTAAACTGGCAGGTGTGGTCCAGTCTCCTTTGTACATAATGATGCCTTGTGGGTTTTTTCATTTTGTTATTTTTACATGATGCAGACAACCCAGCAAACTCATTCATGCATAATGGTGCTTCCTTGCCGGCTCCCAGTAATCTCACACTCTTCTATGCCAGCAATGTACGAGGCAGTTCAAATGGTATTACCCGTCCGTCTTTGATGTGAAGTAATTAGTCCTTACGGGGGTTCATCTTCATATATTTAATCAGCTTATGGCTATTATGTTGTTCCAGTAGCTCTAGAATCTTCCCATGTCGATGTGGGAAACCAGGTCGGGCGTAATGCTCTAGCTCGTGAATGTTCAGTGTCTATACCAACAACCGAGCACTAGAAAACATGAGTTGTGATGAATGACCGCAAAAACAGCTTCACCGACAAAAAGAGAGAGCTGATAAACGCCCGGAGGCGAGCTGCTTATCGAAAGAAAAAGGAAGAGGGTACGGTCATGAAAATCAGCCTTTTGCTAGACATTCTTCTCGCTTTATAATTAATACTTTTCATACTTTTCATGCCAGATACGTTTTAAGGTACTGCTGATACAATTCATGATTATGGAGAACATAACAAGACCTCATCAATAGAAAAAAGGGACATTATAAACACGCGGAGAAGGGCAGCTTATAAGGAGAAAAAAGAAAAGGAAGATGCTCCGATTATGTACCATCACAAGAACAAAGGGATAAGATAGACGCTAAACGACGGGCAACGTACCACAGAAGAAAAAAGGTAAAACAAGCCCTGATCATAAATATTCTTTACTCCACTTATTATGTGCATTTTGACTTTTATTAAGTATAAAAAATGTTCGTTAATTCAGTTAAGAAATAAATTGAGATCGTGGTATGGGTCGGTAATACCCAAAAAAAATAACTAAATCAGAGGAAATTCCCCTCTTTAATAGTACAGATCTCAGACTAATGTTAGAAAAAATTGAGCTATTCCAGACTAAACTTGTATGAACAGTATGTACATGTCATGCTTTTTGATTTGTGGCCCAGACTTTCTAATTACGTATATGATGCTTTCATACACTTATATAGGCCCAAACTGTTTATATTGTTATCCTTGATGTTTCGCATCTGTCATATAGTACAAGACATGAATCACAAAGTAAAGCTTACAGTCAAAAAAGTGTTAAGCTTGGCAAGGCATGGTGCTCAAATATGTGTACCTCAAAACTTAATTTTGTTCGCCTGCATCAATCATCCAGTTCTGGTCTGACTTCATTTGCAAGGTTAGTGTGAGCAATATTTGCTTTCCACACTATATCACGAACTTCTCTCCATTTTACGGGTACCTGCAAAACTAACCAAATTAAACAGGGCCATCTGAATATAAGTACAAATTAGATAAGTCAGGAGACAGTAACAGGAACGTCCAGCTTCATAATAGAGCAAGCAAAATTCAAACATTTTCTTGTGGCCAAATTAAAACTAAATGTACACGCGCAAGACATCTTGACCACATAATGTATAATGACTAAATTAGGTGGTTCAGCTTGAAGATATGGGTGGTTCAGCTTGAAGATATGAGACATTTTTAGCTCAGAGAGTAAACGGCTATAGAATTTTACAGGAAAAAAACTACATACTACTCCCTCTAACAAAATATGACACATTTTTTGCATTTCCGACAGCTCCCAAATCTCTGTAAGAGTACAATTCTGCCCTCACCATTGTCCAACTCCCAAATCAGTTTGAATTTGAACCTCGCCGTCGGCAGCACCTCGTGCCTCGCCCAGCAACTCACGCCTCGCCCGGTGCTTGCAGCTCCAGGTGCTCACCACCTCCTTGCCCGCTCCTGCTCGCCGCGCCCGCTCCTTGCCCCGACACTGCTTGCCCAGGCCCAACAAATCAGTTATGTTTATTTTAGCATCAGTACGCTGATTTTCAAACCGTGTACACTATGCAACAGTACAGTTCATACCAATCAGTGCTACTCCTTTCAGTTACAGAGTCCATCCCTACTGTACTGCAAAACCTAGATTGAGGAGACGCAGTACTGTAAGTGCTGGAGTAACTGTCTTACAGCTAATCAGTGCAGACGCGGCAACCGCTTCTTCAGGAGCTGCATCATTGTCCATATCACATCGTTCTTCCCTCTGCAACACGCATCCCTACTCTTATCTGCATCCCATCAAGAATCACAACCATATCCCATCCACACAAGAATCACAACGGACTATACTCCTAATCAAGAATCCACCCCACGCAGATAGTACGGGGAGGATGCACACCTTGTGGGTCTTGCCGTCGAGCGTAGAGCGTGGTAGGCGATTGGGATTCCGGTGCGGCCTCAATCTCGGGTGCCGTCGAGATGGAGGGGGGCTCCGGCTTAGATAGCCCGTGCGGGACGGTAGCGTCCAGTACGGGAGCTCCTGTTTGCAGATAGAGGGTAACGAGGAGCGCCGGCGTTTGTCACAGCCGGTGTCGAGTAGGACAAGGCCGCCGTGCCCGCGCTCCTCCTCGGCCTTGGAGCACGCAAGACGCAGCACGGGGGGGAGGGAAAGGCGACACGGGCGAGAGGGAGAGAAGGCGGCGAAGCACGTCACTGGAGGGAGGCGGCGACGCCGGTGGGAGGGAGGCGACAACACGAATCATTAGAGGAGAGCTAGGGATTTGGTGGAGGGGAATGACCGAACGAGAGTGTGGTGCGGAGAGAGTGAGAGGTAAGAGAGCGTTTTGCGGCTTCGGTGTTGTGAGGCTATATTTGGGAAAGTAAAAGAAAATATTAGGTGACAGAAAAAGTGCAGGCCATGTTCGGCTAATCCCCTCGGCACAGGGGGGTCGAAGGGGATTGGGGAGGTTTGACGGGAATTTTGACTTGCAAAGGATTTAGTACCCTTCAATCCCTTTCAAACCTCTTTAAACCCTGTCTAACTGAACAAGGCTGCATGGGTCCTAAAAAATGTCTTGTATTTTTTATATTTTGCTATAGAGGGCTTAATAATTTACAAAGACACCACAGCGCTAGGGAATGGGGTGCGGACCGTGTGATCACAGCTCGAGCCGAGAGGAGAGCTAGCGATAAGTGGCGGGGCGACCCTTCTGCACCTTCTGATCGGCGGACGAATCCGGCTGCTCACCGCGAAAGGTTTGCTCATGGTTGTTAACCATATTCGGCCAAAATCGTAAACTTTGGCGGGGAGTGGAGGGGACGGACGACATCGTGGTGGAGGGGATGGGTGGCGGTGGTGAGCATGGAGGGGAGGCGGCAGATCCAAGCCATGGCAGGGAGATATGGCAGCGGTGACGCTGTGGCGGGGGGAGATGGCAGCGGTGACATGTGCGCGGAGAGTGAGATGTGAGTGAGGGCTTGTGCCCATGTAGTGAGAGAGTGAGAGGGGTAACCTGTTCTTTCTTTTTATGATATTTCTTTTCAAGGTAAAGAAGGAAAATAAGAGGTTGGTTGTATGTTATTTTTAGAAAAATCTGTTGTTTTTTTTATAAAAGGAAAAATCGGTTGTTTGCTCTAGAGAATTGTAACATACTTTTATTAATTTCTTCAAGTAGGGATATGTCTGGCTATTTTGTTTTTGATTTTATGTTCCCATGAAACGATAAAGAAGTCCTGTTTGCACAATATTCTCCGTTGCATATTTCTAGATCGTCAACGTGAAATATTCATGCTAATTACATATGTTGCTTGTGCAAGATGGTTATGAGCTGGGGAAGAATTTTTTTACTATATTTTCTCAAGTAAGAATGAAGCTAAAGACAACATTCCTAACATTATAGTTGAATACCTTAAGCGCACCAAGTAGATCTTAATTTATAACCGATTATTAGTTGCTTCATCGCTCGCTATGTATACATCATCACATCACATTTTTTTATCAACTTATATCATTGCAAGTGAAATGGATTTTAATTATTTTCTGATTGTTATTGATTATCTTTTCTATACATGCAGAATTTGACATGCATTACAGTCTTATTATATATAATTCCAGCAAAGATTTAAAATGCCCCATAACAACGCACGAGCATTCTACTAAAATATATAAAAACTTATATGTTTGTCGCCCGTGGCAACGCACGGGCACTCTACTAATGTATAGAAGTTTGCGGCCGGGGACCGTTTCCGAACAATCCATTCCAGCCGTGCCCACACAGATACAGCCCGAAACTGCCGACGCCAACCGTCCTCTACTCGGGAACCGAACCATCCCCAAAACCCCACCACCTCACGATCTCCACCCTTCCGCGGTCCTGCCCATGGCCGCCGCCGCCGCACCTCACCTCGCCGCCGTGGGGACCGCCGCATCGTACGCCCGTGTCCATCTCGGCCAGGCCGAGGGCGCGCCTCGTGCCCGTCGCCGCAGCGGCCGCTACTCCGGCCACCGACGGCGTCACGTCGGTGCCACCCCACCCCAGGCGCTTGTAAGACTTCTCTCTTTTCGTGGATCAGTTTTGAATCCTGAGCGAATTTGATCTTCGATTCTTCGCCGCGCTTCGTCATTGATCTATTACGATTCCTTCTCCCCTTCAATCTCTTGCATTAATGTATAGGGTTGTAAAGCGCCACACCATATCGGTTTTTGTTGGGGATGAGAGGGATGATCAATCGGATTGCCGGGGTCTTCGCTAGAAGAGGGTACAACATTGAGTCATTGGCAGTTAGGCTGAACAAGGATAAGGCGCTGTTCACCATTGTGGTGTCAGGAACAGAGAAAATACTCACAAAGGTTGTCGAGCAGCTCTACAAACTTGTTAATGTTATACAGGTCAGAATTTTCTTATTCCAGTGTCCCGTGAATAATGAAAATGTTTGCTAACTAATACTCCCTCCGTTCGAAAATACTTGTCATTGAAATGGATGTATCTAGATGTATTTTAGTTCTAGATACATCCATTTTCATCTATTTTGATGACAAGTATTTTTGAACGGAGGGAGTAGCAACATGTGATTAATGGAATTACTCTGTTTCAGTTTTCGTGCTTGCTCCAGTCATCACTGTATCTGATATTCATAGTTTCATATATCGGTTGAACAGGTTCATGATTTGTCAAAGGAACCACAAGTTGAAAGAGAGCTCATGCTTATAAAACTAAACGTAGAGCCGGAACAGCGGCTCGAGGTAAAAGTGTTGGGGAACGTTGCAGAAAACAAAAAAATTCCTACGGTTTCACCAAGATCCATCTATGAGTTCATCTAGCAACAAGTGATTGGATGCATCTACGTACCTTGTAGATCGCGAGCGGAAGCGTTCAAAGAACGGGGATGAGGTAGTCGAACACGATGTGATCCAAATCACCGGAGATCCTAGCACCGAACGGACGGCACCTCCGCGTTCAACACACGTACGGAGCAGCGACGTCTCCTTCTTCTTGATCCAGCAAGGGGAAAGGAGAGGTTGAGGAAGATGGCTCCAGCAGCAGCACAACGGCGTGGTGGTGATGGAGCTGCAGTACTCCGTCAGGGCTTCGCCAAGCACTATGGAGGAGGAGGAGGTATTGGAGAGGGAGAAGGAGGCAACCAAAGGCGTGGATGAAGAGTCCTCCTTCCCCCACTATATATAGGAGGGCCAAGGGGGGGGCGTCGGCCCTAGGAGATCCAATCTCCTAGGGGGGTGCGGCCAAGGGGGAGGAATCCCTCCTCCCCAAGGCACCTAGGAGGTGCCTTCCCCTCCTAGGACTCTTCCTCCTTGAAACCCTAGGCGCATGGGCCTCTTGGGGCTGGTGCCCTTGGCCCATGTAGGCCAAGGCGCACCCCCTACTACCCATGTGGCCCCCCGGGACAGGTGGCCCCACCCGGTGGACCCCCGGGACCCTTCCGGTGGTCCCGGTACAATACCGATGACCCCGAAACTTGTCCCGATGGCCGAAACAGGACTTCCCATATATAAATCTTTACCTCCGGACCATTCCGGAACTCCTCGTGACGTCCGGGATCTCATCCGGGACTCCGAACAACATTTGGGTTACTGCATATACATATCCCTACAACCCTAGCGTCACCGAACCTTAAGTGTGTAGACCCTACGGGTTCGGGAGACATGTAGACATGACCGAGATCGCTCTCCGGTCAATAACCAACAGCAGGATCTGGATACCCATGTTGGCTCCCACATGCTCCTCGATGATCTCATCGGATGAACCATGATGTCGAGGATTCAAGCAACCCCGTATACAATTCCCTTTGTCAATCGATATGTTACTTGCCCGAGATTCGATCGTCGGTATCCCAATACCTCGTTCAATCTCGTTACCGGCAAGTCACTTTACTCGTGCCGTAATGCATGATCCCGTGACCAGACACTTGGTCACTTTGAGCTCATTATGATGATGCATTACCGAGTGGGCCCAGTGATACCTCTCCATCATACGGAGTGACAAATCCCAGTCTTGATCCATGTCAACCCAACAGACACTTTCGGAGATACCCGTAGTATACCTTTATAGTCACCCAGTTACGTTGTGACGTTTGGCACACCCAAAGCACTCCTACGGTATCCGGGAGTTACACGATCTCATGGTCTAAGGAAAAGATACTTTGACATTGGAAAACTCTAGCAAACGAACTATACGATCTTGTGCTATGTTTAGGATTGGGTCTTGTCCATCACATCATTCTCCTAATGATGTGATCTCGTTATCAATGACATCCAATGTCCATAGTCAGGAAATCATGACTATCTGTTGATCAACGAGCTAGTCAACTAGAGGCTTACTAGGGACATGTTGGTGTCTATTATTCACACATGTATTACGATTTCCGGATAACACAATTACAGCATGAATAAAGACAATTATCATGAACAAAGAAATATAATAATAATGCTTTTATTATTGCCTCTAGGGCATATTTCCAACAGTCTCCCACTTGCACTAGAGTCAATAATCTAGTTACACTGTGATGAATCGAACACCCATGGAATTCTGGTGTTGATCATGTTTTGCTCTAGGGAAAGGTTTAGTCAACGGATCCGCTACATTCAGGTCCGTATGTACTTTACAAATCTCTATGTCTCCATCTTGAACATTTTCACGAATGGAGTTGAAGCGACGCTTGATGTGTCTTGTCTTCTTGTGAAACCTGGGCTCCTTGGCAAGTGCAATAGCTCCAGTGTTGTCACAGAAGAGTTTGATTGGCCCCGACGCATTGGGTATGACTCCTAGGTCGGTGATGAACTCCTTCACCCATATTGCTTCATGTGCTGCCTCCGAGGCTGCCATGTACTCCGCTTCACATGTAGATCCCGCCACGACGCGCTGCTTGCAACTGCACCAGCTTACTGCCCCACCATTCAAAATATACACGTATCCGGTTTGTGACTTAGAGTCATCCAGATCTGTGTCGAAGCTAGCGTCGACGTAACCCTTTACGACGAGCTCTTCGTCACCTCCATAAACGAGAAACATTTCCTTAGTCCTTTTCAGGTACTTCAGGATATTCTTGATCGCTGTCCAGTGTTCCTTGCCGGGATTACTTTGGTACCTTCCTACCAAACTTACGGCAAGGTTTACATCAGGTCTGGTACACAGCATGGCATACATAATAGAACCTATGGCTGAGGCATAGGGGATGACACTCATCTCTTCTATATCTTCTGCCGTGGTCGGACATTGAGCTGAGCTCAATTTCACACCTTGTAACACAGGCAAGAACCCCTTCTTAGATTGATCCATATTGAACTTCTTCAATATCTTATCAAGGTATGTGCTTTGTGAAAGACCTATGAGGCGTCTTGATCTATCTCTATAGATCTTGATGCCTAATATATAAGCAGCTTCTCCAAGGTCCTTCATTGAAAAACTCTTATTCAAATAGGCCTTGATGCTGTCCAAGAGTTCTATATCATTTTCCATCAAAAGTATGTCATCTACATATAGTATGAGAAATGCTACAGAGCTCCCACTCACTTTCTTGTAAACGCAGGCTTCTCCATAAGTCTGCGTAAACCCAAACGCTTTGATCATCTCATCAAAGCGAATGTTCCAACTCCGAGATGCTTGCACCAGCCCATAAATCGAGCGTTGGAGCTTGCACACCTTGTCAGCATTCTTAGGATCGACAAAACCTTCCGGCTGCATCATATACAATTCTTCCTTAAGGAAACCATTAAGGAATGCCATTTTGACGCCCATTTGCCATATTTCATAATCGTAGAATGCGGCAATTGCTAACATGATTCGGACGGACTTCAGCTTCGCTACCGGTGAGAAAGTCTCATCGTAGTCAACCCCTTGAACTTGTCGATAACCCTTAGCGACAAGCCGAGCTTTATAGATGGTCACATTACCATCCGCGTCTGTCTTCCTCTTAAAGATCCATTTATTTTCTATGGCTCGCCGCTCAACGGGCAAGTCAGTCAAAGTCCATACTTCGTTTTCATACATGGATCCTATCTCGGATTTCATGGCTTCTAGCCATTTGTCGGAATCCGGGCCCGCCATCGCTTCTTCATAGTTCGAAGGTTCACCGTTGTCTAACAACATGATTTCCAAGACAGGGTTGCCGTACCACTCTGGTGCGGAATGTGTCCTTGTGGACCTTCGAATTTCAGTAGGAGCTTGATCAGAAGTATCTTGATCATCATCAATAACTTCCTCTCTAGTAGGTGCAGGCACCTCAGGAACATTTTCTTGAGTTGTGCCATTTTCCGGTTCAAGAGGTAACACTTCATCAAGTTCTACTTTCCTCCCACTTACTTCTTTCGAGAGAAACTCTTTCTCTAAAAAGAATCCATTCTTGGCAACAAAGATCTTGCCTTCGGATCTGAGGTAGAAGGTATACCCAACAGTTTCTTTAGGGTATCCTATGAAGACGCATTTTTCCGACTTGGGTTCGAGCTTTTCAGGTTGAAGTTTCTTGACATAAGCATCGCATCCCCAAACTTTCAGAAACGACAGCTTAGGTTTCTTCCCAAACCAGAATTCAAACGGTGTCGTCTCAACGGATTTCGATGGAGCCCTATTTAAAGTGAATGCGGCAGTCTCTAAAGCATAGCCCCAAAAAGATAGCGGTAAATCGGTAAGAGACATCATAGATCGCACCATATCTAATAGAGTGCGATTACGACGTTCGGACACACCATTACGCTGAGGTGTTCCAGGCGGCGTGAGTTGTGAAACTATTCCATATTTTCTTAAGTGTGTGCCAAATTCGTGACTCAAGTATTCTCCTCCACGATCTGATCGTAGAAACTTGATTTTCCTGTCATGTTGATTCTCAACCTCACTCTGAAATTCCTTGAACTTTTCAAAGGTTTCAGACTTGTGTTTCATTAGGTAGATATACCCATATCAACTCAAATCATCAGTGAGGGTGAGAACATAACGATAGCCACCGCGAGCCTCAATACTCATTGGACCGCACACATCAGTATGTATGATTTCCAATAAGTTGGTTGCTCGCTCCATTGTTCCTGAGAACGGAGTCTTGGTCATCTTACCCATGAGGCATGGTTCGCACGTGTCAAATGATTCGTAATCAAGAGACTCTAAAAGTCCATCTGCATGGAGCTTCTTCATGCGTTTGACACCTATGTGACCAAGGCGGCAGTGCCACAGGTATGTGGGACTATCATTATCAACTTTACATCTTTTGGTACTCACACTATGAATATGTGTAGCATTACGCTCGAGATTCATTAAGAATAAACCATTCACCATAGGAGCATGACCATAAAACATATCTCTCATATAAATAGAACAACCATTATTCTCGGATTTAAATGAGTAGCCATCTCGAATTAAACAAGATCCCGATACAATGTTCATGCTCAAAGCTGGAACTAAATAACAATTATTAAGGTTTAAAACTAATCCCGAAGGTAAATATAGAGGTAGCGTGCCGACGGCGATCACATTGACCTTGGAACCATTCCCGACATGCATCGTCACCTCGTCCTTTGCCAGTCTACGCTTATTCCGCAGCCCCTGCTTTGAGTTACAAATGTGAGCAACTGCACCAGTATCAAATACCCAGGAGCTACTACGGGTACTAGTAAGGTACACATCAATTACATGTATATCATATATACCTTTTGTTTTGCCGGCCTTCTTGTCCGCTAAGTATTTGGGGCAGTTCCGCTTCCAGTGACCACTTTCCTTGCAATAAAAGCACTCAGTCTCGGGCTTGGGTCCATTCTTTGGCTTCTTCCCGGCAGCTTGCTTGCCGGGCGCGGCAACTCCCTTGCCGTCCTTCTTGATGTTCTTTTTACCCTTGCCCTTCTTGAACTTAGTGGTTTTATTCACCATCAACACTTGATGTTCCTTCTTGACTTCTACCTCTGCTGATTTCAGCATAGCAAATACTTAAGGAATGGTCTTTTCCATCCCCTGCATATTGAAGTTCATCACAAAGCTCTTGTAGCTCGGTGGAAGTGACTGGAGGATTCTGTCAATGACCGCATCATCCGGGAGATTAACTCCCGGCTGAGTCAAGCGGTTATGTAACCCAGACATAGTGAGTATGTGCTCACTAACAGAACTATTTTCCTCCATCTTACAGCTGAAGAATTTGTCGGAGACTTCATATCTCTCGACCCGGGCATGAGCTTGCAAAACCATTTTCAGCTCTTCGAACATCTCATATGCTCCATGTCTCTCAAAACGCTTTTGGAGCCCCGGCTCTAGGCTGTAAAGCATGCCGCACTGAACGAGGGAGTAGTCATCGGTACGTGCCTGCCAAGCGTTCATAACGTCTTGTTCTGCAGGGAGAACAGGTGCGTCACCCAGCGGTGCTTGTAGGACATAATCTTTCTTGGCAGCTATGAGGATGATCCTCAGGTTCCGGACCCAGTCCGTATAGTTGCTGCCATCGTCTTTCAGCTTGGTTTTCTCTAGGAACGCGTTGAAGTTGAGGACTACGTTGGCCATTTGATCTACAAGACATATTGTAAAGATTTTAGACTAAGTTCATGATAATTAAGTTCATCTAATCAAATTATTTAATGAACTCCCACTTAGATAGACATCCCTCTTCTAGTCACCATTCCGGAACTCCTCGTGACGTCCGGGATCTCATCCGGGACTCCGAACAACATTCGGGTTACTGCATATACATATCCCTACAACCCTAGCGTCACCTAACCTTAAGTGTGTAGACCCTATGGGTTCGGGAGACATGTAGACATGACCGAGATCGCTCTCCGGTCAATAACCAACAGCGGGATCTGGATACCCATGTTGGCTCCCACATGCTCCTCGATGATCTCATCGGATGAACCACGATGTCGAGGATTCAAGCAACCCCGTATACAATTCCCTTTGTCAATCGATATGTTACTTGCCCGAGATTCGATCGTCGGTATCCCAATACCTTGTTCAATCTCATTACCGGCAAGTCACTTTACTCGTGCCGTAATGCATGATCCCGTGACCAGACACTTGGTCACTTTGAGCTCATTATGATGATGCATTACTGAGTGGGCCCAGTGATACCTCTCCGTCATACGGAGTGACAAATTCCAGTCTTGATCCATGTCAACCCAACAGACACTTGATACCCATAGTATACCTTTATAGTCACCCAGTTACGTTGTGACATTTGGCACACCCAAAGCACTCCTACGGTATCCGGGAGTTACACGATCTCATGGTCTAAGGAAAAGATACTTTGACATTGGAAAACTCTAGCAAACGAACTATACGATCTTGTGCTATGTTTAGGATTGGGTCTTGTCCATCACATCATTCTCCTAATGATGTGATCTCGTTATCAATGACATCCAATGTCCATAGTCAGGAAATCATGACTATCTGTTGATCAACGAGCTAGTCAACTAGAGGCTTACTAGGGACATGTTGGTGTCTATTATTCACACATATATTACGATTTCCGGATAACACAATTACAGCATGAATAAAGACAATTATCATGAACAAAGAAATATAATAATAATGCTTTTATTATTGCCTCTAGGGCATATTTCCAACAAAAAGTGTATATGTGGCTTTTGCAGGCATGCTATCTCATAGCAGTAGCGCGGGTTTTAGATGTATCAGTAGCGCGGGTACCCGCGCTACTAATAAGGCGCTACAGCTAACTCATAGCAGTAGCGCGTGCGCACCCGCGCTACTGCTACACAAGTGTAGCAGCAGCGCGGTTAGAAGAAGCTCGCTACTGCTCGTAGCGCTAGCGCTCTTTGGCTGGACGCGCTACTGCTATTGAGGCGCTGCTGCTAACTTTTATACACTCGCTACTGCTAATTTAAGTAGTTTTTTTGGCATATTTGTTTTGTATTTGAACAGGCTTTGTAGAAGAATCTTTAGCACATAGAAATGTCATCATGATACACATATAAATGCCTGTGAGACCACAAATGTAATCATAGCATGTACATACAAATAGTCTCATCATAATCATCATCCAACACAAAGTGATATCTTGTCATCATCTCGAAAATAGCAATACATGCAAGTCTCGAATACTTGCAACTACAACAACTCATCCATCTAAACAAAGGTATACGCAAGAAGTGCACACCTTCCAGACCCTTCCTTAACCCCTGCCCAAGTGTTCCCGGGCTAAGTACTGTACAACCCTCGCGCCCGGCTAGTTGAGCCTGTGTTGAGGCGGCATCTTCAAGCGTGTCCTGTGAGGATTTCATGAAGAGAGACTTTTTGCAATCCATGGTACGACCCTGCCCGGGCATATCATCCATATCCTCATTAGCAAGCTGATAGCCCGATTCGTCATATGGTTGACTCATCATATCTATGTCACAGTCATACGCGTTTGTATTGAGGTAATCCATAGGGTCGACCTCCGTCTCATCATCCATTCTCTGTTCTACAGGAGAAATTACATCAGCCAGTACTATTGCACCCCCTTCATCATGTCGTCCGCCGCTCTCACCCGGCACTACAGGAGCTGGTAATTGCGTAGGCGGGGTGGTGGTCTCCACACATGCTTGTTGATGTGTGGTAGTTATTGGTGTGCTCTCGACCGGCTCCAGACGAATAAGATTCTTCGGCCATAGCAGCACCCAACCCTTGCAGCTTCCAATCCACGGCGGGGTCTCGTCGTCCGCTCCCACATGCTGTACTGGAGGAGGCAAATCCTCGTGCCCCGATTTCACACTGGTCAAGCTAACCCTGAAGTGCCCAGCGGGGATCGGCTGGTTGTGGAACGTGCGTTGAGAGGGGTCCATTATCATCCCCTTTCCCACGTCCACCTTCTGGCCTTTGATCAAGTAGAGTATGGTGCATGGGGTTTCTTTCGCCTGCAAACACATATGTCTGTGGCGTAAAACAACCGAAAGGCAACAAAAATGGAATATTATCTATATATATGTTGGTGCGACATGTAATTACCGTGACGGCATCGAGCTCAGCCAAAGACGAAGGCCCACCTAGCGCGCCTGAGACTAAGGACGGGCTGCTATGAGCGGGAGCGGCTGCGAGAGGAGGCCCGGTTGCTTGAGCAAGTGATGGTGCGATGGTGTTGTTGTTCATGGAGTTGCTCGCGATGAAACTGGGCTTCGGGAAATCATGTACCGTCTTGTCTGGATTTTCCTTCGCCCAGTTGATGATAACTGGAACCAAGTTAGTAGCGAAATCATTTCTGCAGGCAGTTACAGCTGCATTGACTGCCTGCTGTAGCAACTCATATTTGTCCTCGGCTGCTTTTTTCGCGTCCTCAGCTGCTTTTTTTCTCGACCGCAAGCTTCACCTTTGCGTCGATGTCCGCCTGACTAAACTTCTTTTTCTGCTTCTTGGCCTCCGGGCCGTCGTTGTAAAACACCTTCCACGTGGCGTCGTCTCCAGCGCCGTGCACACGACCATATTGCGGCCGCTGGTCCAACGGGAGTCCCTTAAGTTCGTTCAAGGCCCGGTTGAGAGGGGTGTCCCACTTGGGCCTCATCGGAGAAGTAGGGCTTTCGGCTGCAAGCCGGTGTTGCTTCTCCAGTAGTCTAATCAATTTCCTCGTGATCTTGTCCGTGTAAAAAACCTTTTTCTCCTTGTCCCACTTGTAGCGGGCCCTGATGAAGTCATGCTCCAAGGGGTTGGTGAACTTCGCGAAGGGGTCTGGGAGACCCGCGGCTTCACGTTCCGCGTCCTCCTTATCCCATATGGGCCTTTTACCGAGGTAGCCACGGCTTCTGAGGCGATGCTTCCCCGTGTTCCTTTGCTGAAGGATTTTGAATTTTGCAGCCTTAGCCTTGGCTGCCTCGGTAGCGCAAGTGTCCTTGAACTTTTCGAACTCCTCTTCCGTAAGTGTCGGATTTTCCTCCGGAATCTTGGACAGGGGTTCATCAGCCTCAATAGCTCATTTCACCCTCCCTTTCCAGGAGGCCAAATCATTGCTGAACATGCCCATGGCGTGATTGTTAATCTTTTTCATCTTCGGATCATCCCATGATTGTTCTATGTTATCATCCCGGTCGGGGAACTTGAATCTCTTGTGCAACTTCGTTAGGAGCAACTGCGTCAAATGTTCTTTACTCCTTAAGTCATCGTCGTTGATGCTCGCGCATTCCCGTAGGATGCATCCTACTTGGTTCCCATAGCACTTGCGAGGTTCTTCCGGCTCTAACGGCTCAAACTTGCCAGGTGCCATCTTTGTGATCACAAGTCGTCCAATCCCTAGTTTGTTAGGTTTTCGTATCCTCTGCTTCTTATGCTCCTCTTTTCGGTAGCGGCATCGGGGCCGATACCTTCCCTGCCGGTACCTTCCCCATCGGTCTCGGTGCCGCCATCGGTGCTGGCGCCGTCGGTGTCGATGTCGGTGTTAGTACCATCATCGAGGCCGACCTGCAAACCTTGCTTAGCAGTCAAATAGTCGAGGTACTCTTGTTCACCCTCATAATCCATCTCGTCTGCATCTTGGTCAGAAGGCCCAGTTTCTTCGTTGTTCGACATGTTTCCTATGATTAAGTGGCCTCATTTATTTCTAAAAGTATGAATAAATGAGAAATGACATAAAAAGAAATATATGTGCCAGCACTCGATATGCCAACTATGTAGCACAAATCATGCCTTTAATCACGGGAAATTTCGGCATGACCTTTGCTAAAAATGGACATATCGAGCGCCTGAAATTCACCGAAACGAAAATGAATCAACATTCAGGCGTAACATAGGCCACTCGGATCATTTTCCAAACATGACATGTCCAAAACATGACATATGCACATATCACATGTCCAGTTCAAATTTGCATATAAATTCAGCTAATTTTGAAACCTAGCTAAATTCATAACTAAATACATAACCTAATTAATTAACATAACCGAAGAACCCTAGCAGAGAGGGGGGGTTTACAAAGAGTGCAGGGGCGAGGAGGCAGGCCCGACGACGGCCGGCAGGGGAGAGGAGGGAGGCGAGGGCCGACGGGTCGAGGGCGAGCGCGCCGGGGTCGGGGGCGAGCGCCGGCGCCGGAGTC
>NC_041391.1:551504580-551527150 GCF_002162155.2 Triticum dicoccoides
GGTCGGGGTCGAGGGCCTGGACGGGGGCGAGCGCCGGGGTCGGGGGCTAGCGCCGGGGCCGGGTCGGGCGCGGCGGTGCGACGGGGGAGAGAGAGTGGGGATTTGGGGGGAAATGGCGGGATGAAGCAGGACGAGTGAGAATTTTGGGTTAAGTGGACGTAGCAGTAGCGCGTTATGTCAAAACACGCTGCTACTAACATCAGTAGCTGCAGCGGTTTAGGAGAAATGCGCTACTACTAAATTCAGTAGCTGCAGCGGTTTATCCAAAACGCGCTGCTACTACCGTCGCTACTGCTAGTTTTTCTTTTTATTTTCCTTTACTTTATCCCACTTTTATTTCCCGAGGGCAGTGAACGAAGGGAGGGCGATATATATTGCATCATTTGACGGTTAAATATGTATGCAAAATAGGAACATATATATTACACATCATTGGACCCATGCATAATAATGGCTAAGTGTGTATACAAAATAGGAACATATATATATTACACATCATTGGACCCATAACATACGTTTCCTCAGTGCTGACGTTTTCGTTTTTGAGTCAGCTTCTTTCCCTTCTTGTTCGTCGAAGAATAATTGAACCCCTCATTGTGATTTTGCCTTTTCCATGGAGTACGATTTTTCTTAGGTAATGTAGTATTGATTCTTCTTTTGACGTATACTTCATCATCATCGTCATCTTCCCTCATTGGGTTGCCGTACTGATCATAGTCTTCCTCGTTGGCAACTCCATCCATTCCAATGATGTTCCTTTTGCCTCTCCTCACGACAACACGGCTGGGATTGCACGGGTCAATTATGAAGAAGCATTGTGTCACGTGCTTAGCGTGTACCCATGGCTCGTTTTTTGCGATAGTGTTCACGGTAGCGCTCTTGGCGTCGGGTATAGTCATGGTAGTGAACATCCGGCTTTCTCTTTCGACATTCTTAGCCCATCTGACACGGAACATCATCGTGTTGTGCAGTCCAGAGTAGTCAAGCTCCCAGATCTCCTCGACCCTTCCATAAAATCGTTCAGTTGTGCCGTTGTCGCTGCCGGTCATGCATTCCATCGTCACCCCTGAGTTCTGATCATCACTGTCCATATCTTTTGCCTCCGTGTAGAACGTGTATCCGTCGATATCATATGCCTGATAGGTTACGAGGTTGGGCGAGGGGCCATGTACTAAGGCGTATATGAGCAATCCGTCCTTAGAGCCCTCCTCCGGGGGATTAGCAATAATATGCTCTTTGAACCAATGCAGGAAAGTGGAGTTGTGCTCTCTAGTAACTTCGGCGTCCGTCCTGCATACCCCCGGTCACAATACTACTTTGCGATAATTTCTTTGTGCAGTGCCACGAAAGGATCTACCTCGTCTAGGTGTTGTAGCACTACCAAGTTTGCTCTGTCAAAGTCGCTGCATCGATCTGAGTATGCCACGTGCAGTTCCCTGCGACCGTTGCAGTGACCATCTCCTTCGAGCCTCCCATCGTGCTTGTTAACGGGCAAACCAACACTAACACCAGGCGGCTGGTCTGCGCCATATAGAAAATTCTCATAGAAAGAGATGCACTCTTGTGCCAAATAGCCCTGGACGATGCTTCCATACGGACGGGACATGTTACGAACGAATCCTTTGATGATCCCATTCATCCTCTCAAACGGCATCATGTTGTGCAGGAATGACGGCCCCAGGTCTATTATGTCATCCACAATATGGACACACAGATGCACCATCACGTCGAAGAACGCGGGCGGGAAGTACATCTCAAGCTCATTCAGTATCACAACGATCTCTTCCTGTAGCCTTTGGAGCTGCTTCACACTGATCGACTTTCGAGAGATGATGTCGAAAAAGTTGCAGAGACCAATAAGCGTGTCACGGACGTGCTTGTCCATTATCCCTCTAAGGGCAACAGGTAGTATCTGCATCATCATCACATGACAGTCATGAGACTTCATCCCGCTGAACCTTTTCTTGTCCGTGTCTAAATATCTGCTTATCTTGCCATAGTAACCGGAACTAACTTTGACTCCGGTAAGGCACTTAAAGAATTGATTGATCTCAGCCTGACTTAAGGTGAAGTAAGAAGGGGGGCAATAATCCTCTTTCTTTATTTTCTTGCCCTTCTTCTCCCGTGCCTCTGTCTCCATCTCTGTCTCGTCTGACATTTTACGGGGCGGCATGTGCAGATCTTCCCTGATTTTCAAATCTTGCAAGTCTTTTCTTGCCTTCGGCCCATCCTTGGTCTTATCCGGCATGTTCATCAGTGTTGCGAGCAAGCTCTCAAGGACATTCTTACAGATATGCATTTGATCAAGGCAATGAGGTGTATCGAGTTTGTGCCAGTACTCCAAGTCCCAGAACACAGACCTCGTCTTCCATACCTTCAGCAGCGGCTCCGGCGCCTTTCTCATCGTCTTTCCCGGCGCGGGGCACTCCTTCCAGTTTTTCAACAGCTCATCGATTTCGGCACCGCTCCGCTTACATGGAGGTCCTCAATGCTCAGCGTGACCATTGAATAGATCTCCACGGTTTCTCCACGGGTCGTCCTGTTCAAGCCATCTTCGATGCCCCATGTACACGATTTTCCCAGACCCGCCATCTTTCCTTGACGTTAGCTGCTGAGACGTTGTATCATCCATGCACCGCGTGCATCCGCAATATCCATGGCACACCTGGCCTGCCACATATCCGTAACCGAGATAGTCCTGCACTGTCGTGATCAGCGCGACTCTCATGTTGAAATACTCACCTTTGCTGGCGTCCCATGTCTTGGCCGGTGTTTTCCATAACGTGTCTAACTTCTCTTGAAGTAGCCGGTTTAATACCGATAGAAGCTGTTTAACGCTCTCCACTGGCTTCCATCCTTCACGTGTCTCAGCTTCGGATCATCTCCATCGTCGGGCTTCTTCCTCTCCGCGTGCCAGCGCATTAGCTTTGCTTCCTTGGGATCTACAAAATACCTCTGGAGACGAGGAGTGATCGGTAAGTACCATACAACTTTCTGGGGACATTTCTTCCCGGCCTTCTTGTATCGAGAAGCATTGCACACTGGACAGCTTGTTTTTTCCGCGTGCTCCTTCCGATAAATTATGCAATCGTTGATGCATGCATGGTATCTAACGTGTGGCAGATCAAGAGGGCACACGATCTTCTTAGCCTCATCAACACTAGTAGGACATAGATTACCCGCGGGAAGAACATCCTTTAGGTACTTGAGATGCTCATCGAGGCTAGTGTCGGTCCATTTGTTTTTAGCCTTCGTCTTCAGGAGTTGGAGCGTGAAACTCAAGCGGGTCACCTCAGGATTGCAACCATCATACAATGGAGTGTTCGAGTCTACCACTAGTTGCTCCAGCTTAGCCTCCTCTCTAGAAGCAGCTCTCTCAGTACTCGTCTCCTTGCGAAGCAATGCTTGAACATGAGGGTTCCGCACAACTGAACTTAGTACCGACGAACTCTGCTGCGTGGAGTCCATGTTGTTCTCTCCGCCGCCATGTCTGGCCCCTTCTCCTCCGCCATGTCCGGCCTCTTCCCCGCCGCCATTATCGATCATCTCTTCGTCTTGCCCCGTGTCATCATTGCCTGCCCCGTCGGCATCCTCAACATCGTCATCCTCATCTTCAATTATCCACCGAGTATAGCCATCCATGAAACCAGTCATGAGCAGGTGCGCTTCGACACGACCATCGTCATGGGGGTCGAGCCAAACTATTCCTTTGCATTTTCGACACGGACATAAAACCTCTGTCCGGTTATTTTCTTTCATGTCCTGCACCGCCGACCGCAACCACTTGTCCACCATCGTTCCACTGACCATCGTCAACTCTGCACGGTAATAATAAACAAATTGATTATAAAAATGCATGCATGCATCAAAGTCATAAAAAAATTTGGCATGACCTTCCCTAAAAATAGGACATATATGGATCTAGAGTTTGCCCGGAATTCGCCGAAACGGAAATAAATCGACATTTCGGCAAAACATAGGCAACTCAAAAGCACAATTTGGCGGCGTCAACTCATGCCACACACACAATTTCCACAAACATATCACACACACATAAACATATTTCCATTTTGCAAAAGCATGAAATTTTCATCACCTCTATCTCGATCGAGATCGAGCACACGGTGGAGATGATGTTGTAGGGAGATCAAAAGTGCACAAAGCTCTTCTTCACAAGGATAGATCTAGTTAGGGGGCAAATAGGTCACTTAACTAAATCCTACATCTACCTAGCTACCTAATTTGGGAGGAGACAACTTCAACTAGTGGAGGGGGAAGGAAAAAGAAAAAGGAGATGCATTAATGGAGGTGGTGTAGTTATGTAGGAGTAATGAAGAGAGAGAAAGGTGGATAGAAGAGAGAGAGTAATGGGGGAGAAGTATTGAGGAGAAGAAGAAGAGTGAGAGTGGGAGCATGTGGTGGAGGGAGGGGAAGGGAAGAGAGGAGGGGGAGGTAGGGGGAAGGGAAAAGAGGAGGGGGAGGGGAGGGACGGGTGGGGAAAGGTAGTGTTGGGTTGGTGCGGGTTAGCAGTAGCGCAGGACCTAAAATGCGCTGCTGCTAAGAATTTAGCAGCAGCGCGCTTTGGGATGCGGCGCTACTGCTAACTGGGACAAAAAAGTGTGGCAATTTGAAATTTACCAGCAGCGATCTCGGGAAAAGCGCGCTACTACTACATACTTAGCAGTAGCGCGGTTATTGCGACCGCGCTACTGCTACTTAGAGTTAGGGGAACACCGCCGGTCGATATTTGTAGCAGCGCGTTTTAGGCCGACCGCGCTACTGCTAAATCCTTAGCAGCAGCGAGTTTACAGAACACGCGCTACTACTAGTTAGCAGCAGCGCTCCTTTTTGAACCGCGCTGCTGCTAAGATTCTGTGTATAGGCTTTTCCCTAGTAGTGTAAACTTTTCCTTCACAGTGTTCGGAATGGAGGAATCGCTGCCAGGCCATCCTCTGGAAAGTGTCCTCCACCCACAGTTTTCAAAGGAAAAATAACATCTGCCCGGAGCTCTTGTTTTTGCACAGTCCCGAGGCGCCGGGAAGCAAAAGGCTGCTTCAACCCCTACCTGGGACCCACTTACGGTCAGAATAGGTGATTTGTGCAAGCTGGAAGCACCGGGCTGTATTTTTCACACATATAAAAATCGTTAGCTGGGGCCAACGTGTGTTGATTTCTCCTGCTAGTTTTCCTACGTTCCGAACAGCGATTCTTTTCTTATTCCTCTGTTCTGCGGAACCGCAGGACTGAAGTGTACGGCCAATGCTATTCCTGTGCGGTTTTATATTCCTTCGTTTTACTAGCCTTCATACCGAACGGGGCCTTAATCTGTGTGCATGTGATGCTCAATTTACATATTTCAGTCCGAGAGGTAATGGAAGTACAGTTTGGGTATTCTTTGCTTATTTTAATACTCATACATGCAGGTGATGGGTTTGGTTGACATTTTCAGAGCTAAAGTGGTTGATCTTTCAGACCATACACTAACTGTTGAGGTAAAATCCGTGATGTTTCGTATCTTGCAGATAAATTACACTATCACTTGTATGTAGTTTATTAAAGTAAAGTATGCTCTCTGTTTTGAGTCATGCCAAAGGTAACTGGCGATCCTGGAAAAATTGCTGCTGTACAGAGGAACCTGAGCAAATTCGGGATCAAGGAAGTTGCCAGAACTGGCAAGGTTATACTCCTTAGAAAGATTAAGAGGAAAGTATCGTTTTCCCCCCGAAATCCTCTCTGATGGATCAATTTCCCCCTCAACTCTAATACCGGATCAATCAACCCCTCAAATCTCTAAAACCGGATCAATTCCCCCCTAAAGTGGTTTTGGACTTGATTTTGAGTGGTTTTGACCCAGATCGTGCACTTCTCTCGGTTATGGCCGTGCACTTCGCGTCTTCAGTGCGCCCAGCTCGCCTCCATGGCCGGCATGCTCGCCGCTTGCCGTCTTCATGGTCTCGACCAGGCTGCCGCAGAAGTACTCCCACTCCATGCCTACACGGACGCCGATGCTTCCCGAGAAGCCATCTGATGCCATGCTCCTGCTCAAGTCCGACTGCCCAGTGCGGGAACCGCTCTGTGTGCCTCGCACCGCACTGACCGGCGTCCCGCTTGGCCAGCGCAGGAGACGAACTGCATCAGCACCGTCGACGCGCTCATCCGGCCGCCCGTGATCACGCTCTGCTGCACCAGGCCCGCATTCTCTTCCTCCCGGCGAGCGGCGACGGTGTTCGAGGCGGCAACCACGCAGGCGTCGTTCTCGATGAGCGTCTCCAGCGTGTCGGGGCTGCTGGAGGATGGCGGCAACGTGATCTCGTCGTCTTCGAGCTCCGTCGTAGGCTCTTGTGGCGGAGACGTCTCTGGGCCCCGGTGCCGACGGCGTCTCTCGCCAGTCTGCGTGGCCGCGTTCGCCCCGGCACCACTGCGCGACGGCCACATGGTACTCGCCGATGTCGAAGGAGCTCCAGTTCATCCTCTTCTCATTCCCGGCCTAGCAGCTAGAGGTGGAGGAGGACAAGGATGAGTCAGTGGAGGCGTCGCGCGGGGAGGAGGCGGAGCCCTGGAGCGCGTACTCGACGATGCTGACTGGCACCACCTGAAGCGAGACGAAACAAAGGAGAGCAGAGCGGGTACGCGGTCTGGGTCGAAACCACTCAAAATCAAGTTCAAAACCACTTTAGGGGGGAATTGGTCCGGTTTTAGAGATTTGAGGGGCTGATTGATCCGGTATTAGAGTTGAGGGGGGAATTGATCCATCAGAGAGGATTTCAGGGGGAAAACGATACTTTCCTCAAAGATTAATACCATATCCTGCTTTCTTCTTGACTATATCTAATGGGCCTTACTAATGTAACAGATAGCTTTGAGGCGTGAGAAAATGGGACAAACCGCTCCTTTTTGGAGGTTCTCCGTAGCTTCCTATCCTGATCTTGAAGTAAAAATGCCTTTGAAATCTACACTAAGCACTGCAAAGACAACCAGTGGGGATTCTGAGGAATCATCCCAGGTAAGGAATGATAATTCTTATCATTCATATAATTCTTGTAGCATGTATTTATCTTTTTTTTCAGCACTGCAACAACACTGTCTCCATTTATTTTGACCTGGTTTACTGTGTTGTGTGAATTCTTTTTATGTATTCAATGAAAATCAACACGCATAATTTACTTCTTCTATTCTTTATAATAAGAATTGTTCTTTACTGAATTGATCTTGTTGATTATTTCTTGCTGTTCTTTTTTCTTTCAATCTGAGTTTGTAAGGGCAAAATAGTTTCTGTAAATAATTTGCCAATATTGATCCTTGCAAGTGCACCTTATATGCAGTGAATACTGATGTGGTTAGCTAGATTTATCTATTTATGCCTATCAGTTTAGGACAAAAGCAGAAGTTGGTGCATTATTTAAATTGTTGTATCATTCCCAATACCCGCATTATGTCGAATTGTTAGTCTTGATTTGAAAGTAGTAAGAAGTTGGCTATCTTATAGAATAACCACAATTTCACAAACACTGGTTAGAAATGACCTTGCCTATGTTTGTGTGAACAATTTTATTGCAAATATTTTTTGCTTCAATTTGCAACAGCAGCTGTATGAATTTTTATATAATCTTATGTTCTTATTACTAGGGCGATGTTTATCCAGTGGAATCTTACGAAAGCTTCTCTCGATGAATCAAATTCTTGATGCTCATTGGGGTGCCATGACTGACAGTGATGTAAGTTCTTGCATTCTTCTTTCACTAGAGCTGCTGTGTTGCTGAAAATTAATGGCAAGAGCCCTGAAGTGTACTTGAACACTAAAATTGTTAAAATTTGTTTGCATTGAACTACGATTGCAATTTTAATACCCATTTGGAAAATAACTGGCATACTTTTCTTTCTTTAGCCTACAGGGTTTTGTTCACATACTTTGTCGATCCTTGTGAATGATTCCCCTGGAGTTCTTAATGTCGTACCGGGTGTCTTTGCCCGGAGGGGCTACAATATTCAGGTTCGTTTTCTGCTTATATATCTTATGTTGCCTCAGTTAGATCATTGCAGGTTACATGGTTGCAGTAAATGCTTAAAAGTTGTATCCATTACTTTGACAGAGTCTTGCTGTTGGCCCAGCTGAAAAAATGGGCACTTCTCGCATCACCACTGTCGTTCCTGGAAATGATGAATCTATCGCCAAGCTAGTACAACAACTTTACAAGCTCATCGATGTTTATGAGGTCAACTTATAAATGTGTGGTTTCTATGATTGTTGTTGCATTTGTAAGGTTAACTCAAATTCATCTTGGTTTCTCAGGTTCAAGATCTTACACATTTACCATTTGCGGCTAGAGAGTTAATGATCATAAAGGTCGCTGGGAACACCTCAGCTCGCAGGGATATCCTGGATATTGCTGAGGATGTTTTCAGGGCCAAAACGGTTGATGTATCAGGCCACACAATAACTCTTCAGGTAATAATTACTTTACCCTCTTGGGTCCGTCCAACTACTAGATTTAGGACTTTATATTCTTTTGTTGGTAGATAAATCAGTCGGTTTAATCTAAGCATTTTCTTAATTCAATCTAGACATGTTGATTGTAGACAGCAGAAATATGAACATTAATCAGATACAGCCTTTACTTGGAGCATTATCTGTGTAGCTGTCAACTAGCTGATAAAAATTTCAGTATAGATCTGCTGCTATTTTGAAATATATGTTAGTGCTTATTCATATTGATTTAAGTAGGATAATAGAGACATGCGACAATGTGGGCGTTTATAGATTGTTTCAGTGTCATGTATGTATGGCTATACCGGCAAATCGTATGTCTGACATAAATGTAATCCATTTGAACAACGAAATTTGACATAAACTGTATTTATATAAATATCTCATAAGAATTCACTTGCCGCTATTTCATAGAAACATTTTCATTAAATCAAAGCTCATGCAATGATTTCTTTGTTTTTCCTATGGCGTAATCAAACACCCTTTCGTTGGGATTTTGTCGTATTTAATCCTACAATTCAATAAGGCCGGACATTGCGATCCTACCCTTTCCATTTTCCTGCATTTCTTGAATCTTGTAAAAGAGTCCCGCAAGGACTAAATTTAGTGGCATCAATAATTTGTCTTAACAAACAATAACCTTACTGGCATGCAGCTTACCGGAGATCTTGATAAAATGGTTGCATTACAAAGGTTGCTTGAGCCCTACGGCATCTGTGAGGTTCGTACTGAAGGTTACTTTTTTTAAGCTCTTGAGCTCACTTTGCAAATGCTCCATAGTATCCATAATTTGTGTTCATCAGTGGATTAGTTATTCCTTGATTGTGGAGTACTCCCTCCGTAATGAAATATAAGAGTGTTTAGATCACTACTTTAGTGATCTAAACGCTCTTATATTTCTTTACAGAGGGAGTACTTACTAGGCCAATGCAAATTGTAGTTTAGCAACTGCAAATTTTCGAATGGTTATTTGTAGTCGATCCTTTACCCTCCTTGGCCATGCATTTTGCAGATTGCACGAACTGGCAGGGTTGCGTTGTGCCGCGAGTCAGGAGTCGATTCTAAGTACCTCCGTGGGTATTCCCTTCCTGGATAGCATGTCAGTTGGCGACACATCACGCTCCATCAGTTCATGGATTGCCATGATTCTCCTGATCTCGGATCTCCTAAACACCCTCTGTGCAATTGCGTTTTATTCATTTCGAAGCATCCAACAAGAACTCACCTGTTATAGTTTACATTGAATAGATTTATGCTTTATCCTCTAGAGTTTTTCTTATAGAAACCACAGAGAAACAGGATTGGGATGTTTGAATCCCATGTGAGCTCACGGAGGCAGAAGAAGCCCATCCATGGTTTCTACACTGAGGTTTTAGGCTTTGAAGGAAGGGAAAATTCGTTTCTGATCATGAGCACAGCTGAGCCCGTTATCTCATCCACATGCTGTTCTTGGGATCCTCGTGTTCACCCGTATTCTGGTCATTAGAATGCTGGGTATTGTAGATGTATTTCAAGATGGGACCGCCTCATTTATTATGCAACCCAGCAACCCTGTGGCACCGGTACAGGAGGAGGTCGGATGGATCAGCCATTTTTATGGGCCTACCTGAACCGTCCCGGCTTGACGTCTACTCTGCTGCCTCGGCCTCATAGGCCTGGTTGCCAGCAGCTTACGAATTTGAATACATTTGGCGCACACGAGCGATCCAGTGGTCGACAAAATGCAAGCACACATGTCATGGAGTAGTTGACTGTAGATGTACACTGCAACAACAAACTGGCACCCACAAACGAGTTTTAGTCATGCTCGGGGCACGAGTTTTAGTCATGCTCGGGGGCATCATCCAAGCCAATTTCAGTGACGCACAGGGACATCACCCCGGCCAGTTTTCAGTCATGCTCGGTGACTAGAAAAACTATTTGTCATCCAGACATCAGTAGGTGCAAATTGGAAAAATCACATTTGTCTCAAATGACTTAAAAGGTACAGAAACCAAATATTATAACTCCACACATTTCAGCATAGTTAAAAATACAGCAGTTTACACTCGGGGAGGAACAAGCGTGGGGGTCCATGCATAAATCACACACTAGAAAATCCTCAAAACTTAAAATTTAGAGTTATCATACATGTTTCTCCAAGTTATTAAGAAGCATCAGCGAACAGCGGCCTGGTGCACGAAGTGCGACGGTGTCCGGCGATGCCACAGTTCTTGCAGGTTGTAGGTTTTGGCACCCCTGTCAGGGCAGGTAGTCTTCTCATGTCCTGGCAATTTGCAAATGCTGCAGAACTTTGTCCTTTTAATCAGTCCTTCATATGGTGCCTTCTTCCTACTGAAGCATGGTCGCCCGGCACCACATTTCTTGCTCGGAGCAGACAGTCCAGCAAGTGCATCCCAGTTACCAGAAAGATTTGTTCACGGCCTGGTCTGTTTTGAAGTGAGCAAGATGCCGGGGCAGGATATCCCTAGCATCTTTCGTCCATCTCTTGAGGATGTGCCGCTTTGGCATCTCCTTCACGCCAACATAGTCCATCACCTGAAACATTGGAAATCAAAATATGACTTTTCGCGGATAGCAGAGGAATGAGCAATATTGAGATAAAAAATACCTTCAAAGCATGGTAACAAAGCATCCCCATGAGGGTGAATTGCCCGCATTCACACTCGAACCACTCGCCATCGTCCGACATGGTCACCTCGTAATCAATCACGCTCCACTTCTGGCGTTTCTCGACATCGTTGTGTCTTGCAATGTACTTCTTCTCAATTTCCTCGACCTGGTAAGCCCGACCCTCAAAAAGGTTCTCATCAAATTGCTCAAATATTTTCCTGGTGTAAACCTTATTTGTATGTTGTTGAATGGCAATATTTGTTCTCATGACTGCTCCGCTCTGTATTTCTCACAAAGAGATTCATCATTAGAATTTTTCGACGACGTACACTTGCACAACAATTAGGAAGAGGGCACAAAAAAATCTAAAAGAAATTGCTTACAATCCGTATCCTCTTCTCCTGGTAGCTCTGATCCGACTCACGGTCGAATTGCAGCCCCATATTCTGTCGCACAAACACATGCATCGGGAGTGACCTCTTCGTGAAAGGCACATTCTGAGATGAACCGAAGAAGCTTCCTATTATGTTGTGCAGAAAGGTTCCGGAGTGGCCTCTTCGTGAAAGGCACATTCTGAGATGAACCGAAGAAGCTTCCTACTATGTTCTACACCGCTGTTGGTGCTCCGGCCACCGGAGCTTCAGCTCAATGGCTCATACGACGGGTACCCACACCGCCTCCGGCTCCTCGGCCGGCTCCGCGCTCTCCAACGGCGCTCCGATCTGGTTTGGCTCTCACTGTGTTCTCACCAATGACCTGCCACCATTCCGTCTCCCGCTCATCTTCGGGCCACGTGCATCCTCATCCTCCTCCCCGGCGCCGTCCTTCGCCCCGCCTCCGCCTCCATCTCCTGTCAACATTCCCTCCGCTGCATCAGGCTACACCCACTCGTCACCACATATCCCCCTCCTCGTCCCACCTAGTTGCCTTGTTCGGCACGTTGACAACCTCGCCTACGTGCACCTTGCCACTCCACTGCACAACCCATTTACGTTCATACGCCAAGCCATTGCTCACCACCGCAATAACCCTGCCTTCGGCCTCACATCCTCTACACGTGGCGCCGGGCGTCTCTCCTTCCCTAACGCGGAGGAGCGCCTAGCGGTCACTGGCCATGGTCCTATCCACTTCCAGGGCAACACACTCTTCTTCGAACGGCCAGAACACGCCGATAATAGATCCACAGCCATCTTCATTCACACGGCTGAGATCGAGGCTTTCGATTTCCCGGACGAGCTATGGCACCCTGAGGGTGTCGACTATTTCTTCTCCCATCTTGGCGACTTCGTCTCTGCCGACCAACACTGCTTTCAGGGTGACTACTCGAGCGTCCGTGCTCTGGTCATGGTTGCCCGTGATTTCGTCCTTCCCCCATGCCTAATGGTTAGGCTCCCCGACAATGACGTTGTCATTGTCAAGCTTGAGAGCCGTGCACTCTTCCGTCATGGTTCTCAGGCCTCACCCTTCTCCTCGGAGGATGATGACGATGGCTCCCTCTCCTCCCTCACTTCAAACCCTCATCTCTCTCCCTCCACCATCTCACAGATCAGAAACATCGCTACGGCAATGTCACCATTTGCTTGCACACCGGAGTCACCCACCCACGGGCCCTCCTCCATCTCCTGTGGACCGGCCTCTAGAAGGCATCCCGATCCTGGCTGTCATGGCCGATGGCATGCCCGTCGCCATGCTGGTTCATGCCCCTTGGGCTCCCCCAGCTCGCTCTCCCTCTCCGGCTCGGGATCGGGCTCGCCTTCGCCCCTCTCGTTCTCTGCTAGCCTTACCAGCCCCACCACCTTCACCTCCGCTGCCTGCTGCACTATCTCCTCCGCCATCTCCACCTGCTCCCTCGGCCATTCTCTCGCCGCAGCCAACCCATGAATGCCTGGCTAGGCGTATCAGCAGGCGCGCTAAGATGGCGGCTGACTCTGGCATCAAGGCCAGGCGCAGCGCCAGGCTGGCTGAGATCGAGCCGCCTGTCTACTCCACCATGACCGCCAGGGCCATGCGCTCCAAGGCCAAGAAGCTCGACTTGGCTGCTGCGTCCAAGGATCTTTCTGATGCTCTGGTCCATGCTCGTCTTTGCGACGAGTCTGGGTTTGTCGACGGAGCTTCTCGCGGTCTTGCCTCTCCTGAAGATCTGGCTGCTGTTGCTGCTGCCTGCGGTGCCTCGCAGGGAGCGGTTGCGGAGATTGCGTCCGCCTCTGGTGACCTGGACTCGCCATGATCAGCTCTCCGTTCTGTGGCCACGTGTGTGGCGGCCAACTATGTCCATGTAACCGGGGTCTAGCTCCGCTATGTAGTTGCTATGGTAGAAAGACCGAACCTGTTAGTGTGCTCAGCCTACTTCTGTCAGCTTGTCGTTCTGTAACTTGACACGATATGGTTGTCGATCGTGTCAATACCCCTATGTATGGTGCTACCTCAAGTTTCATCTATGAAGAACGCTTCCTACTCAATTGTATCCTAGAATGTCCGTGGTTTAGGTGACAATGACAAGTGCGCGAACGTGTTCTCTGAAATAAACTGCTTGCGGCCGTCCATAGCCCTTCTTCAAGAAACCAAATTACAAAAACCAGACACAATCAAGCTTCGATCGATCTTGCCACGTTTCCTAGACTCGAACAATCACTTGGACGCTTCTGGAACTGCGGGCGGCATTCTTTCGGCCACAAACTCCCGATGCTTCTCGCTCATCAATTGCCAACACAAACGCTTCACATCTACCTTAACTCTATCTTGTCTTGCATCGCCACACATCATCTTCGTTACAAACGTATACGCTCCATCGCAACGTGATCTAAAGACGAACTTCCTTGACGAACTAAAACTAATTGAACCACCAGCGCAATCACCTTGGCTCCTGATTGGAGACTTCAACATCACCAGATTCCCCCACGAACGTAACAACATCAACTTTCGACGATCAGAGGCTGACGCTTTCAACGATACAATCGACAAACTTGCCCTCTTAGAGCTTCCATTACTTGACAGAGAGTTCACCTGGTCAAATAAAAGACACTCCCCTACTCTAATCCGACTAGATAGGGTACTAATCAACTTAGCTTGGGATGCTATCTTCCCAAACTCTCACTTAACCTCTCTTACTAGGTTCATTTCTGATCACGTGCCACTACTAGTCACAATATCCACGTCCGTCCCATCTTCCCGCATTTTTCCATTGAAAGATTCTGGGCCTCATTCCCAAAATGTGCAGATACCGTGCGTGAATGCTGGCAGCCCATCTCTGCTCATCTGAGGCCCCCCACAGACCATGCTGCCGCCCTTGCTGGGTGTATCAAATCTACACGATCGGCCCTAAAGTCTTGGGCCAAAACACTGAAGCCCATCTACCAACGAGAAACCAACTGCAAACTGGCTATCCAGGCCCTTGATTTAAACGAAGAAATCGCCCCACTTCTCCCGCTCGAACAAAAACTTCGGCTTACGCTCTCCAATCTGCTCCAACTAATTATCAAACAAAAGATCTCCTTCTGGAAACAAAGGGGGAAGGTACGTTTGGCCATCGACGGTGACGAGAACACTAGATTCTTCCATGCTTCGGCAACCTAGCGATCGAGAACAAATAAAATCCCCATGCTTATTCACAACAACACTGAAGTTTTCCTCCACGAACAAAAAGCTCACATTTTAAAAGAATTTTTCCAACAGTTGATTGGCACCACTAAACAGGCAACCTGGAACTTCAGTCTTCTGCAGCTATACCCCTCTCCCCTCCCTCAGCTTCGTGACCTAACACTACCCTTCTCCCACGAAGAAATCCATCAAGCTTTTCTCTCCATGAACACCAATGCCAGCCCAGGACCAGACGGCTTCGGGCCCATCTTCTTCAGGAAATTTTGGCACATCATCAAACCATCCATCCTACCTTTTTTTGCTGCCTTCCAGGATCAAACATGCTCTCTCGAACGCTTCAACCGAGCCTACATGGTACTATTACCAAAAACACAGGCGCTAACTGCTCCTGATACATTTAGACCAATCTCTCTCCAAAACTGCACGCCAAAAGCAGTTGCCAAAATCCTCACAAACAGAGTTAAACCTCTCATACCGCTTCTCATTCACTACGATCAGATGGGCTTCCTCCATGGCCGTAACATTGCCGAGAACTTCATTTATGCTGCAGATATTCTCAGTACGTGCCACACTCGCAAAGCACAGACAATGGTTTTTAAGTTGGACTTCAGAAAGGCATTTGACTCCATAAGCTGGACCTCCCTCATTCAAATCCTAACAGTACGTGGCTTTCCCTCCATCTTCTGCGATTGGGTCCAAAATATCCTCTCCACTGGCAAAACGGTTGTTCTCTTGAATGGTGTTCCAGGGCCCTGGATTCAATGTGGATGTGGACTTAGACAAGGGGACCCATTCTCTCCGTATATGTTCATCATTGTCGCGGATGTTCTCCAAAGATTAATTGCCAAAGCATTTCAACCTAACATACTCTGCCACCCTCTAAGACCTAATGAACCACCGGTGACACTGCAATACACGGATGATACCCTCATAATCGCTGCTGCTAGTGATGCAGCAACCCTGATTCTCAAAAAAACACTTCATGACTTTGCTCTGGCAACGGGGTTGGTTATCAACTACCACAAAACTGCTGTTCTCACATTTGCTACAGACTCTGCTACTCAAAATAACATTGCTGCTACTATCGGTTGCTCAACATCCGATTTTCCGCTGATGTACCTAGGGCTTCCACTTTCCCCTTCAAAATTACCACTGACAGCTTTCGACCCCATCATAGATAACTTTTGGAAATTCCTATTTGGCTGGGTGGCGCGCCTTCTCTCAAGGGGGGCCAGGCTCACCCTCCTGACTGCTGTCCTCGACTCCTTAACGGTCTATTTCATGTCTGTTTTCAAGCTACCAAAATCCATCTTAGCAAAACTTGACGCTATTCGGAGAGCCTTCTTCTGGTCTAACGAGTCTACATGCACTGGAGCGAGCTGCCTTGTCGCGTGGAAAAATGTTTGCAAACCTAAAGATACTGGTGGTCTAGGCATTAAAAATCTTGAGATCCAAAACCGTTGCTTGCTTATGAAATTTTCTTCCAAAATTATGCAACACCCAAATGTTCCCTGGACCCAGTGGTTCAACCAACAGCACCCTCTCGGTATTGCTGCAAAAACTACACGACCTTCCTTTCTATGGAAGGTTATCAACAACAACTTGCCACTGCTCATTGAGCACTCCTTTGTCATCACATACAATGGCCTCTCCACCTTCTTCTGGCTAGATAAATGGCTGCTGCAATCACCACTTCAAAAAGTTTTTCCCAACCTCTACTCACACTCCATTGGCGACAAGGTTTTAGTGGCTATTGTCTGGCAAACCAGCTTATCAGCGAACCTGCGGAATCGTCTATCTAATGCTGCTGCTCGCGAGCTGGATTGTGTGTTGTTGTTGTTGCCGGACTTCCAACAGGCCGACCAACCAGACGAACGGTCGCTCACCCACGGCCTGGCATTCTCAGCAAAGAATGCCTACTCCTCTATTGTTGCTGAAGACTACATCGACCCATACCACGATCTTGTTTGGGCCTCTAAAGTCCCGATCAAGGTCAAGATCTTCGCCTGGCTACTCCTCCGCGATCGGCTCAACACGAAGGTCAACTTATTTCGCAAGCATATTGCTCAATCAGCCGCATGCCCTCGCTGTCAAGATCCTCATGAAGATGCGCTACACCTCATCTCCAGCTGTTCTTATGCTTCACAAGTATGGTCCGCCCTGGGGCTGCACGCTCCAACCTCTCTTGACGACCTGCTACAACACCAAACACTTCAAGGCCTCAACCCCAACATATGGCCATCAGTCGCTCTCACTATATCTTGGAAAATTTGGGACTCAAGAAACACCCTAGTTTTCAGAAACGATGATCATTCTCACAGAACCACGCTACGCAACATTGTAGCTGATTTCTCTCTCTGGGTTTTTCGGTTCAAAAAGAAGGAAGACAAATTATTCGCTAAGCAATGGCTTCACTTCTTATCCTCAGCTACATCCTAAAAGGCTGATGTTGTAACTTATCTCTGTTGTAATTCTCGAACTTCCTTTGAGTGGTAATATATTCAGGTGGGGAAGCTCTCCCCCCCGGTGACCGTTCAAAAAAGAAAACTAGATCTTTTGTACAGTGAACCTTTTCACCACAAGTCAGTGACAATGAATGGTTATGGCTGGCCCGGTGCTCAGCAATGAACCATCCATCGCAGGGCATTCGCACCGGCTGTTTTGCTGCTCAGGCTTCCCCTATAAAAAAGGAATCTACCAGTTGCAGTTAAGGCAGTCGCATAGCCAGTGATCAAGCGGATTAAAATAAAATGTAAGTGCTTGCGAGTGTTGTGTTATATGTACTGACCAAGCATCCACACAATTTCCTACATACACTTTGTCCGCTCGACATTCAGATGGCTCTTGCCATATCTTATACCAAATTTGAGCTCCCACAAATAATTAAAGGTTGTAGAAATCATACACTTCCCTGAGAGAGTCAAAACTCATTCCAATATCAGCGTACCTCCTGATTGTTTCTTCTAATGGAGTAACTCCCCCAGGGCATGGTTTTCTGTCAGCAGGTGCACGGCCAACTCGCAACATGCAAGAGAAAAATATCCCAAGTTTTATAGATGATATCTCAATTTAGAGCAACACCTTTTTTTATCATGGTAAAACCTTATTTTACTGATCAGTGACACAACCCACCAGAGAACAGTCCATGCTTCTGCGACAAACGGATTAGCATTGCATTTTACAACTACTACCTCCGTACAAAGACGTCTTATATTTTGGTACAGAGGGCTTACATGGCAAGGCATCCAAATTGATATCATAATTTTCATATCACAATTCTAGCAGAGCACCGAATTCCTTGATTTTGTCTAATGGTTTTCTTTTTACCTTCAAAACAGACCAAGCTACCTGTGTCAAACGGTTTAGGATTTAAAATCGCACCAGGATTTCTCTATTAAGTGACTTAAATTAATATTTTGCCGACATTGGGTTTTAAGGGGCTACCAATCGACCCTAGTGAGCACAAATTCAGACATCTCCTAAAATGACAAAGGCATGTAAATTGCAGAGTCATCTCACCTCCTAGTCCACCTAGGGGCCTCTGGCTTCACTTTCCCGGTGGATTCCACGGGCTGTGTCAGAGACTCCTTCCTCTTGCCGTCTGTGTCATGTTGGCCAGCAGCGCCATCGAGGTGCCCCACCACAACAACACACGAAGAGTCACCGCCGGGCGTAGCTGGTGGCTAAACCCCCTTAGTACCAAAGGATCTGGCTGCTCAACGTCCACAATCACCTCTCTCGGTGGGAACCTGCATCGTGATTGGCAAACAAAGCCCGCCGTCAGCATCAGCAAAGGCCGTAAGCGTAGGGCGAGAAACAACATCAGAGTAGGCCCGAGCAAGTACCTGTCTAACGGATCCGGCAGGAGCTTCAGTCCGTTGTCAGCCATGGCAGGGACTGCTTGAAAGTTGCTCGCCACCGACATGGCTATCAGTGCGCCAGAGATATCGGGGGGAGGGGATATCAAGGGGCATATGGCTTGCGGGGAGGAAAAGCGAAATGAACCGAGTGGGTAAAGATAGTTCCAGTTGACCCACGCTAAATCGGGCGCAAAAGCAATTACTGCTCCATTGACGGAACCGTCTTCCAAGGAAATGACGTTTCATCCAACCTGATCCACCGGACAGTTTCCTGGTCTCTACTTATCCGACCATAGAGATTGTGCAGTGTCCGTTTTGTGAAAGGCCCATTCTGGGTTGAACCGAAGAAGCTGCCAACTATGTTGTACACCTTGTTTAGGTTCACATTGTTCCCCTTAGTTGCTTCACCAAATCTTTCGTGTACACATCTATGTGCTTGTGCAATGGCCAATGAACTTTTTCACCACAGGTCAGAGACAATGAATGGTTGTGGCTGGAGCGGTGCTCAGCAATGTACCATCCATTGTCTGCAGCTCTAAGCAATCTGATCATTGCAGGACACTCACACCGACAAGACCAACTATTCTGCTATTCAGGTTTCCCCTGCAAAATGATTTTTTTCCTGTGTCAGGTATATGAATCCAATCCAAGCATTATGTAAAAAACTGCCAATTTTTTATATATGGTATTAAGTGCTAACTAACCATCCGCAAACGATCTCCTGCATACACTTTGTCCGCTCAACATTCAAAAGGCTCTTTCCATATCATATACCGAATCCAAGCTCCCAAGAATACAGGCTATAGAAAATCATATGCTTCCCAAAGTGAGTCAAAACTCATCCTAATCTCTGGCTTCACCACATTCTCCAAGGGTTTATCATCATACCTCATGATTGTTTCTTCTAATGGAGTCGCTCTGCCTGGACAGGTGCCCTATCCGGAGGGGCGCGACCAACTCTTAACCTGAAATTAAATTCACATTCATTCAGATGATGCAATAATATTTCATTCAATAGCCTGGAGGGCATGTTCTTTCGAGTTTCATTACAATCGTTCACATGATATGCCCAGAAAACAGTATGCATGCCAATTCCATGCGAGGATGACATGATTTGACGCATAAACCATTTGGGAAGCTAAATTGCATGAATGAATGACTGCCACAGCCAGAGGATCAGCTACTTGGCAGTAGTACTAATGCACATTGGACATCCATCGACATAGGGAATAGGGAATAAAAAACAGAACCATTTATACAGAAAAGAAAAACACTCAATTATATGTATACCTTCAGGTCCACCCTGGTGCCTCTGAGTTCACCTTCCCGGTGGACTCGGCGGACTGACTTGGAGACTCCTTCCTCTTGCCGGCAGAATTGCTCTGCTCAGCAGTGCCCCTGAGTTGTCCAAGCACAACCGCGCACAATGATTCGGCGCGTCTCAATGCCGATGGCCCAACAACCATGGAAACGAATGGATCTGGCTGCTCAACATCTGCACTTATCTCTCTGTAGTGGAATCTGTGGCAAATTCAAGAAATTAAAGAGCGGTCACTGACCATTTTTTAAAATTCAAAATAACAGTTTCTGAGATAATGTGATCAATTTTCATACAACAGTGATACCGTGTTTTTTGTTACATTTACATATGGATGGCATGCTATGCCCATAGAAGACTAAGGCCGCGTTCGGCTCCTCTCCGCTCCCTCGATTGCGCTACCAGAGCGGACTGGTCTGTAGCTCATTTTCAGGGAGCGGCTAAAATCGAGCTCCGCAGCTCCGTGGAGTCAGCAATATTGGAGCGGGATGGAGGGATTCCGTACAGGGTCTAAGTATTCTAATTTCGCGCATGGTTGGCATGGTCTAACCGGGAAGCATTATATATGCTAATTGCACGCATGGTTTATTACCCAAATTATAGGCTCAGTTTCAGAAAAAGAAAAAAAATCATAGGATCAGCTTGTTGACAGTAGTACTCATGCCCACTAGACAGAGAATTAGGCAATAAAAAAATCAGAACCATGGATCCAGAGGAAAAAACACTCATTGTTATGTATACCTTCTGCTCCAGCCTGGTGCATATGGGTTCAAAATCCCGGTGGACTCGACGGACACAGACTGAGTTGCTGAGTGCTTCCGCATCCGTTATAGGCAAATTTACAAAACGGGCGCCTGCAGCGCCGCCGGCCCAATACTGTGTATTCTCGACGTACGCAAAAATATGAGGGCGCTCACTGAGGATCGAACCAGAGACCTCCCAAATGCAGCTTGGTTGGTACTACCACCGCGCCAGCAAGCTGGAACTGATAACTTTCAACTCTTCAGTTCTTCGTTCCTTCCCTCCCGCTTTTTTCTTTTTCATTTTTCCGTTTTCCTTTTTTCCATTTTTCTTTTCTGATTTTTTTTCTTCTTCTTCCTGGTTTATTCCCTCGTCGATTTTTTTCGTTTTTTCTCTTTTCTTAAATGCATGAACTTTTTCAAATCGATGGTGTTTTTTCTTTTCAAATTTGATGAACTTTTGTTTTAAAAATCAATGAATTTTTTCTATTTTTAGTTAACTATTTTAACAAATGATGATTTTTTTCAACTTCGATGAACTTTCTTCAAATCTGATGAACTTTTTTCAATTTGGTGTGCTTTTTTCAAATTCAAAAAACTATTTTCAAATTCGATGAACTTTTCTCAAATCCGATGAACTTATTTTCAAATTTGGTGAACTTTTTCAAATTTGATGAAGAATTCAAATTCGATGAACTCTTTTTCAAATCCGATGAACTTTTTTGAAAAGTTGATGAACTTTTTTAAATTCAATGAACTTTTTCAAAATTCAGTGAACTTTTTTTAAAAAATTTGATGAACTTTTTTCAAATTTGATGAAGAATATTCAAATTCGATGAACTCTTTTTCAAATCCGATGAACTTTTTGAAAAGTTGATGAAGTTTTTTAAATTCGATGAACTTTTTCCAAATTCAGTGAACTTTTTTTTAAATTCGATGAACTTTTTTCAAATTTGATGAAGTTCGATGAACTCTTTTTCAAATCTGATGAACTTTTTTTAAATTCGAGAACTTTTTCCAAAATCATTGAACTTCTTTGAAATCCGATGAACTTTTTTAAAATCTGTGAACTTTTTTCAGACTCATGGTCGTTTCATTGTTGTGAGCTTTTTTAAAAAAAATTGTCCACTTCTTTTTTTCATTTCATGAACTTTTGTTTTTGAATTCCTGAACTTATTTGAATACATGTACCTTTTTTACATTGGCCAACTTTTTTTTGCATGTTCATGAACTATCCAATTTGTTTTACATTTTTTCCATAAAGTCACATTTTTCATTAATGTTCATTTTTACCATACGTTCACGTTTTTCCTCAATGTTTTCAAATAAACTAAAAAATCTAAGCGAGATATGTAGCACTGCTACGCTGGTTCTTAAATAAAATCACGCTGAAGTGAATCACTAGCAGCCAGTAAGTCTACTGGTTGGCTAAACGTGGAAACTACTGTGAGGTCGCGAGTTCGATTCACTGAGAGCCACCTTTTGAGATCTTTTTCGCATAATAATATATATTTTTCTTCACGCGCGTTCATGGGCCGGCCCACCAAGAGCCGCCGCAGGCGCCAGCTGCCTTCCGTTCAGCGCCGAGTAGGCGCTTCCGCCGAGTTCTCCCACTAGAACCGCGCACGACGAGCCGGCTCTTGCCGGTGCCGACGGCCCAACAGCCATCAAAACTAATGGATTTGGATGCCCATCACCGGCAATGACCTGTCTTAGTGGGAATCTAAGAAATCGAATACCAGTCAAACATATATTTGTGCTTGGGCGTGTCTGGATTGAATCGAACAGATTTATACAGTTCAGACATTACCGGATCTAGCAGAAATTCGAGCCAGTTGTGGCGTAGGCTTGCAAACTCCGCCATACCATTTGCCGCCGCCATGGTTTCGCTTTCCGCCATCAAGATAGGAAGGTTGGGGGGAAGGGGAGAAAGGCCCTGTGTATGCAGTCACACTTC
>NC_041391.1:551527160-551652099 GCF_002162155.2 Triticum dicoccoides
CGAATACCAGTCAAACATATATTTGTGCTCTTTTTCGCATAATAATATATATTTTTCTTCGCGCGCGTTCATGGGCCGGCCCACCAAGAGCCGCCGCAGGCGCCAGCTGCCTTCCGTTCAGCGCCGAGTAGGCGCTTCCGCCGAGTTCTCCCACTAGAACCGCGCACGACGAGCCGGCTCTTGCCGGTGCCGACGGCCCAACAGCCATCAAAACTAATGGATTTGGATGCCCATCACCGGCAATGACCTGTCTTAGTGGGAATCTAAGAAATCGAATACCAGTCAAACATATATTTGTGCTTGGGCGTGTCTGGATTGAATCGAACAGATTTATACAGTTCAGACATTACCGGATCTAGCAGAAATTCGAGCCAGTTGTGGCGTAGGCTTGCAAACTCCGCCATACCATTTGCCGCCGCCATGGTTTCGCTTTCCGCCATCAAGATAGGAAGGTTGGGGGGAAGGGGAGAAAGGCCCTGTGTATGCAGTCACACTTCATCGCCGCCGCAGGCGCCAGCTGCCTTCTGTTCAGCGCCGAGTAGGCGCTCCCGCCGAGTTCTCCCACCAGAACCGCGCACGACGAGTCGGCTCTTGCTGGTGCCGACGGCCCAACAGCCATCAAAACTAATGGATTTGGATGCCCATCACCGGCAATGACCTGTCTTAGTGGGAATCTAAGAAATCGAATACCAGTCAAACATATATTTGTGCTCTTTTTCGCATAATAATATATATTTTTCTTCGCGCGCGTTCATGGGCCGGCCCACCAAGAGCCGCCGCAGGCGCCAGCTGCCTTCCGTTCAGCGCCGAGTAGGCGCTCCCGCCGAGTTCTCCCACCAGAACCGTGCACGACGAGTCGGCTCTTGCCGGGGCCGACGGCCCAACAGCCATCAAAACTAATGGATTTGGATGCCCATCACCGGCAATGACCTGTCTTAGTGGGAATCTAAGAAATCGAATACCAGTCAAACATATATTTGTGCTTGGGCGTGTCTGGATTGAATCGAACAGATTTATACAGTTCAGACATTACCGGATCTAGCAGAAATTCGAGCCAGTTGTGGCGTAGGCTTGCAAACTCCGCCATACCATTTGCCGCCGCCATGGTTTCGCTTTCCGCCATCA
Organism: Triticum dicoccoides; assembly: GCF_002162155.2. Taxonomy (NCBI): domain Eukaryota; kingdom Viridiplantae; phylum Streptophyta; class Magnoliopsida; order Poales; family Poaceae; genus Triticum; species Triticum dicoccoides. Next base: position 551,528,286 of record NC_041391.1, read on the forward strand.
AGATAGGAAGGTTGGGGGGAAGGGGAGAAAGGCCCTGTGTATGCAGTCACACTTCGTCGCCGCCGCAGGCGCCAGCTGCCTTCCGTTCAGCGCCAAGTAGGCGCTCCCGCCGAGTTCTCCCACCAGAACCGCACACGACGAGTCGGCTCTTGCCGGTGCCGACGGCCCAACAGCCATCAAAACTAATGGATTTGGATGCCCATCACCGGCAATGACCTGTCTTAGTGGGAATCTAAGAAATCGAATACCAGTCAAACATATATTTGTGCTTGGGCGTGTCTGGATTGAATCGAACAAATTTATACAGTTCAGACATTACCGGATCTAGCAGAAATTCGAGCCAGTTGTGGCGTAGGCTTGCAAACTCTGCCATACCATTTGCCGCCGCCATGGTTTCGCTTTCCGCCATCAAGATAGGAAGGTTGGGGGGAAGGGGAGAAAGGCCCTGTGTATGCAGTCACACTTCGTCGCCGCCGCAGGCGCCAGCTGCCTTCCGTTCAGCGCCGAGTAGGCGCTCCCGCCGAGTTCTCCCACCAGAACCGCGCACGACGAGTCGGCTCTTGCCGGTGCCGACGGCCCAACAGCCATCAAAACTAATGGATTTGGATGCCCATCACCGACAATGACCTGTCTTAGCGGGAATCTAAGAAATCGAATACCAGTCAAACATATATTTGTGCTTGGGCGTGTCTGGATCGAATCGAACAGATTTATACAGTTCAAACATTACCGGATCTAGCAAAAATTCGAGCCAGTTGTGGCGTAGGCTTGCAAACTCCGCCATACCATTTGCCGCCGCCATGGTTTCGCCTTCCGCCATCAAGATAGGAAGGTTGGGGGGAAGGGGAGAAAGGCCCTGTGTATGCAGTCACACTTCGTCCACCGGTCAACATTTACTAATCGTTGACGGCGCTGTGTACAGGTCACGAGACGGCGAGCATACGATTCTGATCCACGCACTACTTTTCATGACGGAGGCGAGCCACGGCTCGGCTCGTCACCGTCGCCCGCGGGCTTCCATACGCCACTGTTCGCCTGTGTATTACGTCAGACAATCTATTTTCTTACTCCCGTATTATGCCGAACGGTCCCACTGGATCAAATCCCTAGACATGTACGTACAACCAGGATAACATGTTCAGATGCCACCGCTCTCAGTAACGCCGCTCTCCATGTGGCACACTATCCCTATAGCGTTAGTGTACCTTTGAAGTAGATTCCTAATATATAACTCACATACATACATGTCCACATCCGGAAAACGCGGTTATCATAGGTAGTGAGCAAAGTATATGAACCTTGGGATACATCTGGTGTTTTCAATAGGATTAGGAATATATACGATTCAAAATTAACCCTAATTGGGGCAGTTTCAACTTGTATAGTGTGTCAAGAGGATTCTAGTCATAGTGATTGAAGACGATATCCATGAAAATGCTACACCCAATTGCACAAGTGATATGGGTTGTTCATGGGAGGAAAGACAGAGAGGAGGATGAAGGACACACACGATATACACTGAGTCGTGCTTGGTCATAAAAGAAATGTTGACCAATTTGCCTATGTGTTTTATGTTGTTTCATAGCAATGGCGAGCACTCGGCTAGTCTAGGTAAAATAGGACCAAGGAGCATCGATTGGCAGGATGCATATTGATGCGGATCTTACGGCAGGTGGACCGTGGATGTACAACCCAAGCAAACACACAAGCAGTTTGTTGGAGATTTGATATTCGATGCGCCTTTTCCATTGTGCAGGCCAACACTCCCATTTTTGAAGTATCTCCTAGTAACACAAGAATATTTGCATTTGTGCCCCTGGCTCTACAAAGCTCGGTGATTTTTGGATCCACGTTTGTATGGTGCTTTTTGGGTTTGTTCTTTACCTGCCTTGGTGTCCATATCACATTAGTAGGTTCACGTGAAAAGGGCCTCAATGGCCACTTGTTTGCCTCTTGAACCGTTTATTGCAATGGCGTCTTGGGTCTCGCAGTTTCTACCTTTTGAATGATAATTGGTGAAGAATAGTCAGATAAACCGTTTGACCATTTTTGACATACTCACTATGTGCGTACGGTTTATACGTTTTTTCGGTTTGTATGGTATTAATATATTGGTGAATACGGTGTGAAATTTAGATACGGCTCGGTCTCCGTATATACCAAGTTATTTCGGTATGGTTTCGGTACATATCTTAAAAACCAAAGTTGACGCGAATTTGAAAATGATATATAATAGTTTGCAAATTTATGACTCAAAACACATATCTTTTTATACAAAGAGCATATAACTATATGCGAGTGCATATGCATGCATGGATTCGATGGTTATGGACGTGCTTAGTATTCTTGTGAAGAGAAGTATGACTGTTACAATAAAAGTGGATGCGCTTAATAGGAAATCTAGCTTATGTAAAAAAATGACTACTTGTATGGTTGTTCTCCCCAAGATATATACATATATTTTTACTTCGGTTTATTCGGCAAACCATTCGGTTTTTCGGTATATACCATAAAAAATAGAATTCAAAACGGTATGAAAAGTTCATACCATACCGAGACCATAAAAACCATAAAATTGGTTCGGTTTGGTTTATTTTCGGTATGGTTTTTTGGTTCGGTTTTAAAATGCACAGATGAGACAATACGACACATTAATATTGAGAACACATTACCGGGGTGATGACAGGGACAATAGGGCAACATGGCGCACGAGATAGAGGTGGCAAGATTGGGGTATGAGGAAGGGCGAGAAAGGGTGGCTCAACCGTGGTCTAACTTGTCCGATGATATGAGACATGGACACATGCAAAAATGGGTTGTATAAGCTGATGACCCCATGTGAAAGTCGATGGCATTGGTTAGGGCACAACCAGGTGGATTTGATAGGAGTGGTGGTGGAGGCTTGCGGTCTCAAATTATCGGATGATACTGTGAAGATTATTCTGGACAATCATTTTCAACAAGTCACACAAATGTCAAGAGTGGGCATGTATACATGTGAGAATGGGGTGGTATGACGCAATGCTCATCTGAAAATCAACGGCCTTATATGAGCGAGAGAGCCAAAGAGGGCCCCTCTTTGGAAAGAACTATTAGGTTAAAAATAAGCGAGCAACAAAGAGGGCCCCTTAGAAGAACTATTAGGTTAAAAATAAGCGAGCAGCTCTGTAGATAGGTTACAAGTAGGATAATTTTGTACTCCCTCAGTCCAATATTATGGGACAGAGGGAGTACCATTTTACCAAAAGCAAAAACTTCAGCCCAAGGTTATTCTTTTAGAATGTGCATTTCCCTCTTCTATAGAAATAAAATATGAGTAATTCATTATGAAAGATTTCTAATTTCCTCAACCTCTCAACATTAGACTTGATTCTTATTTAACGCTTTTGGTTGCTACAAAGTGCACCTAACATGTGAAATGTGCTCTACCTGGAACACCATCGTCGAGTTGAAAGTACCGGATATTCATAAAGACTTTCTTGAGACAGCAACCAAGAAGATTAATGAACAGTGCTACTCAACTCGAAAAATGAGGGAATCGTCGTATACATATAAACTTGGATTCAAAACCGAACTCTGCCCAGTAACGGTTTTATAGAAGATAGAGAAAAAAAAATACAGAACGTAAAGAAACTAATCCTTCACTTAACCTATTTCCAGCTTTGTGTTGTTTCTCTCTCAGAAGAAAAAAAAGGAAAAGAAATCTGTCACTAAATATTAAAATCCAGGAATGAACCAACTAATTTATGTGTACCACTATAAACAACCACAAGAGAAAAGATTGCAGCGCCGGCTATGGGTTGCAGTTGCTTATGTCAGTTTGGCAAACCAAATCCTACTTCTGCAACATTTTTTCTTCTAAAACCTGCACATGAAACAGAAAGCCTGTCATCAGATCAGTACTGAGTTTCGGCGTTGAAGAAAGGAACAAGCTGGCTTAGCCAAACACAGACCTATAAATATGCATGAAAACCACTGGTACAGTAGTCTAAGAAAACTGAAGTGAACAGGATGCGTATCTACATGTCCGGATGCCCAAATGGCGCACGCACAAATAGCTGGCCATGAAGCGTGACAACTGCTGATGTTTGATGCGGATCAATCCTTAACGGCAAGTTGATCACCTGAGACAGAACAATCAGTTCATGTTAAGTTGAGGAAGTACCCAATCATTTATGTGTTTAAATGTTTATAAACAATCACCTTCTTGAATGCAGTGATGCCCCAAGGGTTATCAGGCTGGTCAGGGTCCCCAGTTATAACCAGACGTCCAGCAGGATCAGACTGAACATGCACCTGCTCCAGTTGGTACAAGAATTAATATTTTATCCCTGGCGCAGACTCAATTTCGTGTGACAAGCTCTTTTTGTTTATGTTGCACAGATTTTATTTTATTTTTGGATCAATGATTAAGTGTGGCAGCTGAGATGCAATCTCACCTCTTCCCTTAGAAGCCCAGGAACTAGCGCATATATCTCAAAGCATTCTTTCTGCATGAAAGCAGTAACAAAATGTAGCAGTTTCAGCTCAAATCCAAATGGAATTTCACAATGAGAAACGACTCCTAAGAAATTGTTTAATATTTCAGACTATCAAGACACTTCATGTAATATTCGTGCACCACCTTAAAACAAAATAATTATGTTGACACTTACAGTTTGACGAACATTAATCTTCACCCAATCGGCAGGTTCTCCAACATCAATGACCATAGAATCTTCCCTGAAATTGGGCAGTACGTTACATATAATAACATGCATTATAGACATAACATCCAAATCCATGGATTCTTCTGACAAGTTCAATCCTACTATAAGGTCCTATAATTTTTTGGGATTTTCCTTATTAAATTGAGGAGTGACATTTCAGGGGTCAAGTTGTCTATTGCATGCCATGCCATATTCGGAGAGCATGCCTGTTAATTCCCATTGGTTTCAGCACAAACAAAATTTGAATGTTTAAACTCTTATTTTATTAGGTCCATTCAGCAGGTAAGATTCTTGATCTCTTGAACATAGGCAACAGCAGATGCAAGATAGAGAGCACATAAGCAAATGCAACTTCTTCACAGTAAAAAAATTCTGCTTGCACTTTAAAACGAACCATGTATGTGTAAGTGAAACTTAAATAACTGCTATTAAAGGTTACTTAATGTTTTCAATCTGCTAAATTCTTGAGATTGTAAGTTTGTCTTAACAGCTGAAGTAAACATAGCCAACTGAGATTGATGGGAGGTCTTAACTGTGACTTGTTCACTTTTGTACGGGAGACCTTGAAAGCACGCTCTGGACTAGATGCTTTCTTCCTCTTGAGTACCCCTGAAATGCCAGAAAGATATAAGAGAAGAAAGCATCACATGCTAACGCAGAAATACTTGTGAAGCATACCAAAGCCTTTCAGATTCTTATCACGACTTGAAAGGGGTATTGAGTCTTTGTCCTGTAGAAAAGTGAATATATTTGCATGAAAAGATCAAAATTGTAGGAAAATCAAAGTATGTGCAAGTAAATGTCAAGATATTATTTACCTTAAAAATGTGATCTCCATACATGTCATTGGCAAGGAGACGGTGCGCATGCCAACCCTGCATAGCACGTGCTGCAGCATCCCTTCTAATTCTTGCAGAAGATGATGCATTTACACCCTGCGAAACAGGAAACAAAATCATCAAGCTTACTAATGTTAGCAGGTGACAGCAAAACATTTTCGGCAATGTCAGATATCTTAAAGGCAGTCATTGAAATAGTTCCTATCTTAACATAAAACTGTGTTAATTCCGACTGTGAAATATATGTACACCAATCCAGCTCTGAGCCCGATAAATCTTTTAACCATTTATGGAAAGCAAGAATTCCTTTGAAAATCAGAATTTGGTTGTCGTTTACTTGGCATAGGTCACTAATGACACATTGAAAAAAGGGATGGGAAGGGGATGAAATCTGTCGTTTCTGCTCACACACTGAGAACATATACCATATTTTCTGTGATTGTGTAGCTGCTAAGTTTGTTTCGAGTTCTGTTAGCCTCACTCTGGAAGCAACACATCATCCTAGTTGTTTTACACTATTTTTGGCGGGCACCTTCATATATACCAGGCATATGTAGTTTGCAAGTGGTGGGATTGACTGCCCTGTGCTAGGCCTGCTGGAAGTTGAGAGAGGAGCTGGTTTTGATAACAAGCTGATTAAAACTCGTGCTGAGTTAATCTGTTATGCTTGCACCTTTATGAAATATTGGGCAGGGCTCCACTCAAGCCAAAGATCAATTGGTTCCTAAGTTTAATGAATGGCTGGTAATGAGGTGGAGAAAATGATGTTACAAGAAGATGTAAGGTGATGATGAGAAGAGAGGTCCTCAACACTGAACTTGCGACCACTTCATGGTTGATATTGTTCGGATTTTTACCTGTGTGCTGCTCCCTTTGCGAGTGTGGCTGTGCACCTTTACAGTTGCGCTGTGCTTGTGCACTTTTGATACCTTTTAAGTCTAAATAGATAGCAATTGCCTCTGTACGGTGGTTAGTGTTAGGTGATACCGTGCAAGCACTCAAGAGTTTTGTTATTTCCTTTTTGGTATGGTATGCACTGAACTTGACATGTTCCATTATTCCTTGGAATAGTAGAAGCAGGCATAACATTGTGTCATGTGGAAAACAGTTCAACAGGACAAGAAATCAGTGGTGACAGAACAAGAAGTCAGTATTTTTTTTAATACAAATCTTAACATTTCCTTGATTTTCAGTTAGATTGAAATATGAATTTGAAATCCTTAATATTTTAGACAGGGGTATGTCAACCCATCAAACTTTCATATGTGCACCAAACTAGAAAGTGAACTGCAAAAATTCATATATAGTTAAAACTCTACTTCCCAAGATAAATACCTCACGGTTTGTACCACCAGGTTGTGGTATAGCAGGTATTGATATTTTAAGCTGGCCAGTTCGTACTTTGTGTTTTTCATATTCAAGAAGTGCCTGAGTTGATAAGAAACAACAGTTAACAACAAATGAAGCAAATGCATAAACATAACATGGAAATACATAAGCTTAGAATAGTGTTTTTCTTTCTTTTATTCCATCCGAAAACTGACAAGGCGGCATCTCACAACAACAACAAAGCCTTTCAGTCCCAAACAAGTTGGGGTAGGCAAGAGTTGAAACCCACAACATATCGAAACCAAGTCATAGTTCTGGCACATGGATGGCTAACTTCCACGGACCCCTGTCTATGGCTAAACCTTTGGTGATAGTCCAGTCCTTTAGGTCTCTCTTTACGGACTCCTCCCATGTCAAGTTTGGTCTACCCCGACCTCTCTTGACATTATCGGCACGCCTTAACCGTCCTCTACGCATGGGCGCTTCCTGGAGGCCTGCGCTGAACATGCCCAAACCATCGCAAACGATGTTGGACAAGCTTCTCTTCAATCGGCGCCACCCCAACTCTCTCACGTATATCACGAGATGGCATCTCGCGAAATAAGGAAAATGAAGGATCTTAAGTCTTACATAAATACTCCCTCAGTCACATATTAATTGACGCTCAAGCGGATGTATCTATACGTATTTCAGTGCTAGATACATCTGTTTGAGCGTCAATTAATATGGGACAGAGGAAGTAGCATCTACTCCCTCCCATCTGATCAGTTAGTCCCATCTCCAAAATCGCAGCAACCAAGATGAAGCTAATTAAGTGGTTCTACGTCCTTTCCGGTTTAAACGGCTCACGTGTATCCCTAGATTGACAATTTGATCAACGTAACACGAGTTATATATCACAAAAGAATAACCATTAGAAACTTCAAATGTTGTATTTTCTAATGGCATACCGTTTATGACATACAATTTGTACTGCATTTATCAAACTGTCGATATAGGGTACACCTTGGCCTTTTAAACCAGAAGGGAGGAAGTAGACAACATACCAATGCTACATGCATATCCACCTCTCTCCTTCATGCATTAGTTGATTCCACATCAAGAAACAAAATTTGACAGAATTTAATGTAGCCATAGCAAAAGTTTACCTATTCCTAAAGCAATGAGCCTTACAAAACGGAAAATCAATCTTTTTTAGATGAGACTAACAAACCAGAAGGGAGGGAGTATCAAATATGGAAGTAAAGTACAACAGTTTCTATGAAATGAAAAAGAAGCAAGTATTATAGTTATATCTGTTTGGTTCCTAAACCATTAAGAACACTAACTATTGCAGTGGATCCATTTCAGCTCCATATTTCTATTTGTAATAACCATCCTAGTAGGTTTTAATGGTATAGCTTTTCGTTCAGCAAGTAAATTTACAGTAAAGCTCCATATGCCATAATATTGTTTCAAGAGAAACTGCTTCCCAGCTACCATAGTGGGGATGAGATGCGCTTGTGAGACAAGTACAACATGTAACCAAATTCTGCGAGCAATCTATCACCTTCTCGTAGAAAATCCGAAATGACCAAGACACCGTAGTGCAAGTCCTACCAAAGAACACAATAACAACAATAAGCTGACACAAAATTTAAATCTTTCACTGCAAACTCGTTTAACATGTATCGCTGGAAAAAAAAAAAGCTTACTTTGGTGGCCTGAAAGTCTCTCCAACTTGACGCCATAGTTTACAAACTGTTACCTGAATAATCAAAATAAACGTCGTGAATAACTATCAATGTTCAACGGAAAGATACTGCAGTATTTACAATAGAAGATGAGCAGTGGATTCTGCACAAAAGCACAGTATCCTTAAATTTGTTATCATCGGTGAGCTACTTGCTAGTTATTGCATTCATTGGTGGAACATGTGGAGGAACTTCAACGCTTTCACGGTACTAAAAAATCACGCTGTAGTATCGGGATTCGGGAGCATGTCCAGTCTGTTCCTGTTCAGTTGTGCGACGAAAAGGAAATCATTGATACCTGCTCATGGCCTCCCAGGTGAGCGACCTGCCTCCACAACCTGGAACAGAACAGCGTAAGGCACTTCGTTAAGTTCATTTAGACGAGAAAATGTGGTTCGAGTAGCTCGGAGAAACGAGAGGGATGCGCACTTGAGGCAGTTGAGGCCCTTGCCGTAAAACTTGGGCGGCTTGAACTCGAGGCTGTGCTCCCTGTGGAAGCGCTCCAGCTCAGACATGAACGCCGCCTGCTCCTCCTCCGTCCCGGAGTCGTGACCCTCGAGAAAAGGGTCGGGCTCCACCGGCTGCTGGCTGGCGCACTGCGCCAACCCGGCCGACCCGTCGCCCTCCGCCTTCACCTCCGCCCTCGGCGACGCATCAGGGGTGGAGTCGTCGTCCTCGTCCTCGTCATCCTCCTCGTCGTCATCATCTTCGTCGTCGTCCTCGTCCTCGCCGTCCCCCTCATCGCCGTCGTGGCTCATGGCGTCCTCGCCGTTGGTCTCCACCCTCACGCCCACGGCCTCCTCCCCGGCGTCGGGCGGCGCGGTCTCCCCGCGGTCCCCCGCATTGGGCAGCCCCGCCCGATCTGGGGAGCGCTCGCCGTCGCCGTCGCTGTTCGTTTCGGGGGACGGGGGCGCGTCCTGGAACTCGTCGGCCACGGGCGGCTCCTCCTCCTTCGCGGCCCGCGGGTCGGGGTGGCGCGGCTCGTCGTCGCCGTCGGCGCGCGGGAGGTCGCGGTCGGAATCGGCGCCGTCGCTCATCGCGGCACGGGGGAGGAGGAGTGCGAATGGGCGGCTGCTATTTTCGCGGTTTGCACCGAGGGGGGGAGAGGAGCGGAGAGAGGGAGGGAGGGAGGGAGGGGGAGGGGGCTAGAGAGGTGGCGACTCGCACGGGAAGGCAAGGGACGGAGAAGAGAGAAGAGAAGGATGGATCTCCACGGCTTGCGATGGATGGAGGGACGGACGGGAGCCAGATTCCTCTCTCTCGCGGCCCGTCGGAACCAGTAGGCCGATCCACCCTGTCAGTGATTCCTCCTGGGCTAGGCCCATTACTGTTTTGGAAGTCACTAGTAGGTATTGTAAAGGACCCTCCTAAGTTCGGACGTTCGGATTCTAAGAGCATCTCCAACAGCCGCGCTAAAGCGCCGCGCGCAAAAAACCTATTTAGCGCGCGTGCTGCGGCTGGTTTTGCGCGCCCGCCTGCGCTGGCTCCAGCAGCCGCGCCATAATGCAGCACGCGCGCGCCGCTCCAGCAGAGCGCAAAAATACAGCGCGCGCGACTCGCCTGGCATTTTGCATATATGGATATTTTGGACAAAAATGAACATGTAAAATTTGACACAAACAAGTTGATGAATAAAAGTTCATGCCCACAAGTTCAAAATCATGCCCACAAGTTCATCCAACCAAGTTCAAATGCAAACTAAAAGTTCAAGACATGAAAGACACATCAATCTTCATCTTCCTCTTCTTCGTCTTCGTCCTCATCTTCCGAAGACGACTCTTCCGCCTCCGAAGATGAATCTTCCTCCCTCTCCTCATCACGCACCACATCACGCACCGCATCATGTGAAGCTCCGACGGTGTTGGCAAGATCTTCAACGGCATCTTCATGGGAATGTGTGTGAGAAGCCATGACGGCTGGAGGTGCACCCATGGCGGCCGGAGGTGCACCCATGCCTCCCATGGCGGCCATAGCGTCGGAGGGTGCTCCAAAGCCACCCATGCCTCCCATGGCGGCCGGAGGTGCACCCATGCCACCCATGCCTCCCATGGCGGCCGGAGGTGCACCCATGCCACCCATGCCTCCCATGGCGGCCGGAGGTGCACCCATGCCACCCATGCCTCCCCGGAGGTGCACCCATGCCACCCATGCCTCCCATGGCGGCCGGAGGTGCACCCATGCCACCCATGCCTCCCATGGCGGCCGGAGGTGCACCCATGCCTCCCATGACTCCAAAGCCACCAATGCCTCCCATGGCGCCGAGGCCACCGCCTCCCATGGCGCCGAGGCCACCGCCTCCCATGGCGCCGAAGCCACCCATGCCTCCCATGGCGCCGAGGCCATCGCCACCCATTGCACTAACCAAGGCTCTTTTTCGGATCAAGACTTCTTGTTGGGCAAGATTGACATACTCTTTTTGTGCCGTATTGAGGTTAGACGTGTCCATGAAGAACAAGTGCTTCTCCCATTCCAACAACTTAGCTCGCTCCTCGTTGCTCACTTTCCTCTCCTCTAAAGTCACCTTTCTCTCCTCGGCCGCCACCCTTCTCTCCTCGGCCGCCAACCTCCTCTCCTCGGCCACGGCATCTTGGTTCCTTGCCATTTTCCTCACCTCATTGGCTTTGACCCTTGCCTTCACAATAGCTTCCATAGCATTTTTGAGCTTATCATCTCCTTTCCTCTTCTTCTTTTCGGTTTTGTCTTTCTTGCACCCATCCGGTCGTTTTGGCTTCGAGTATGAAACCGAGTTGGGTGTGGGGCTTCTCTTGCCGTCATCACTTGATGCATCATCCTCCTCCTCATCATCATTCATCTCAATTGCTCGCTTCCGTTTGTTGCTCAAATGCAAATCCTCCAAACCATCACGCTTCTTCCATTTCTCATCATCCTTTAACACTTCATAGCAATGAGGCAAGGTAAAGATCCTGCCTTTCTTGATCTTCCCCTTCTTGGTTGTCCTTGTCTCTTGTTTGAACAAGTTTTGTGCAATGTTGAACTACAAGAAAAACAAAACAAGTTAGCACTTCGGTCACCAAAAACAAGTATGATGAACATATATGAGATGCCACTTACTCGATCATCCTCATTTGTGCCACTTGGGTTAATCTTGTCCACTGACTTTTGCGCGGCCGCCCACTTTTGACAATCCGAGTTGATTGTCGACCATCGGGACCGAAGTGATCTCTCGGAGCGGTCAATTCCACTCTTGTTGTGAGCATCAAAGTGTTCTTTCATTCGCCCCCAATACGCGTCTCTACTTTGATCACCTCCAATGGATGGATCCCTCGACACATGCAAATAAGTGTAGCATAGTAACTTGTCATCGGTGGTGGAGTAATTGCCCGCTCTTCCTTTCGGCGCCTCGATAATTCCCTCACCCTCCTCGTCCACCTCAAACTCATGGTCTTTGAAATGGATGTCATTGGTTTGAGACCAATGCGAATTGTTGGACCCAACACCCATAGTGGACATGTATGCATCATCGTTGAGACTACAAAGTTTTTTGAACAATGCAAATAAGCTATCTATATGTGATGATGATGCATTGAAAAAATAAGAAGAAGAAAATACTTGGAAATTTTTTCACCTTGGGGGCATTTCGTCGAACACGTGGTGCGCGTCGGCGGCCGGCTCAACGAGTGAGCTCGCCGGCGCTTCGGTAGCCGCCGCGGCCGTCGAACGCCCTGCAAGCTTTTTTTTCCCTCGCCTTTGTGATGCCGGAGCCGTCCGCCGCCTTGTTCTTCTTCGCGGATGTTTTGCCCTTCTTCGTCCGTGCCGCATTGGGTACCTTCTTCGATGGTGCAGCGGCGGCACGGGATGGCGCCGGCGCGACGCCACCCGGCGTCGTAGTCATCCGCGGCGGCAAGAAGAGGCTGCGCGCAAGGCTGACGCTCGGCGGAGCTCCGGCGGTGGTGACGCCAGCGCTCGCCGCGCTAGGGTTTCCGGCGGCGGCGGCGGCGGCTGCGGCGGCGGCTGCGGCGGCGGCGGCGGGGGGGTCGCGGCTGTACAGCGGGGTGAGCGGGGCGCCGGTGTGCGCGTCCATAGTCGGTGGTAGGGCGCCGGCACCGGCGCGCGCGGGGCGTAGGACGAGGAGAGGAGAGAGTGCGGCGCGAGCGCTCAAGTGTGCCGCGCGCTGTAGCTGGCGCCCCAAATACACCGCGCGGATAAGTGTTTTTGACCGCGCGCCCAATCCGTTATAGCGCGCGCGCCGTTTTTGCGCGCCCGCTGGAGCGACCCGCCGCGTTGCGCGCGCGCTAAAAAGGCCTAATTTGCGGCGCGGTGCTAGTTTAGCGCGGCTGTTGGAGATGCTCTAAGCATGCCAACCCGAGGGAGGAGTAGTTAAGGCCATGCTTAAAACATCAAGATGGCGAAAAGTCCATCAAAACTCTCTGATGACGACTAGTGGTGAAGGACCAACATCAAGCTGGAGAGAATCCATCAAAACTCTTTGATGACAATAGATGGGTAAGGTCCTTAAGGTACCCTAACAAAAACTCGTGTGCATCAGCTAGGTTTCCAAGTTTGATCGCTGTCGTCGGCTGCTCTTGTTCTCATTAGCGATGGTTCTCGTGGTAGTCTTGATATGTCCCTTTGGTCCTTGTCCCTGCTCGTAGTCTCCATTGTTTTTCACGTCCATGTCAAAACCCTAGAAATTCCATCCGTGTTCTACACCTTTCGCATGTGGCTAAAGTACGTGATCGTAATACATCGAACCTAGATAGAATTTTGGACTAAGGTTTGCAAAAGGGAGTACAGATGGGGTGGAAGGAATGCCGCGTGGATTGAAACTGACGGTTGCGTAGAAGAAGGGGGTCAACGCCGGGTGGAGAGATTTTGGCAAAGTGGGAGTGGTGGAAGCGAAGGTGTGGGGAAGTTGATAGACCAGAAACCCGCCTACGCGTAAGCAATAGCGAATGCACTTTGGTATGATCTGGTGCTCGATAAAAGGTATTGACTGCAAGTTCATGGCGAGGATAGGTTTCTGATCACTCTCCATCAAGAATCAGTGAAAAAAGAAAGGTTGTAGATGGATGACCTTGGATGTTTGATATAGATCTCACCGTAATGGAGGAGTATGTAGCTATCAAGTCTATAGAGGAGTATAAGTTTAGCAATATTCCCATATGGGTTATGATATTTGGAATGTAGATGGGTATGATGAGCAGTGATACAGTGGAGTCCTTGGGAGAATGGATGGCTTGGAAAATGAGGCGAAAGGATAGTTCATATGTATAAAAGTGAGGTTGGATATTAGGATCTCATTGCTCCACGAAAAACCAGTTGATTTGGTTGTGGGAATTGATGTGACCGAAAGGAGATAATAAAGAAGTGGTGCAGATTTGAATATGAGTATCTACCAGACTTGGTATCATATGTGGGATCATCGGGCATGTTGAAATGGAGTGTAAGATCATTGGACCCTGGTGTTCTTGCCCAAGTGTCTTTATTGAATCTTTTAGTTTCCTTTTTATCACTAGTTTGGTTAAAACAAAATTACAAAAAATGGACGTAAAGTTGCGTCAAGCTTAATCTTGATGAAGTCTTTCTTGAAAATGTGGATTCTGAGAATTGCTATGAAGTGTTAAAGGAAGAATTTAACACAATGTTTGGTATGAGTTCCTTTAATGATAAGAATGACTGCAATGATATTAGTATGAATTCTTTTAATATCCATTGATGGAGTCATGTACCGCGGGTGGCTAACACTAAGGAACCTGGCCTCGTCAACTACAAAGGGGCCCATGGGCCCATGATGTGGCATTAACCCTAGAAGGCCAGTCGACTTTCTTGGCACCCAAGACTAAAGGACGACGGCACCCCCAGATTGCATCCAGCATGTAAACCCTAAGACATCTCCTATCTATCTAAAGGGAGGTTTAGGGTTCCCCTTGATCATCGATCCTGAGATAGAAGAAACTTTCGGTAGCAACATCATACACCATCGTAACCCCTCGCATGAGGTATCCCTCCACTATGAATAACCAAAACTAGCAGGACATAGGGTATTACTCTCCGGAGGCCCCAACCTAGATAAACCCCTCGTGTGACCTTCGATCCATGGCTTCCAGCTACGCTTGGACCCCTACCAAGGGATCTGGCGTAAATTAGCTCCGTCAGGCGTGCCAGGCACGGTTGGTGCTGGCTAGAGACCTATCATGGATTGGATCTCGCTCTACTTCCAGTGTCCAATCGTCGGGGGAGAGTTTAACCTTTGGCTCCTTCACGTTCATCGCAAACAAGGCAGGCCGGGTCGACATCAACCTACCCACCGGCCTCACCTTGGCGGGACCTCACAGAGGACCTCCTCACGATCTCGTCCGGACTAAGGAGCGCACCACGCCATCAACCTAGATGCACCTCGCGGGCCGCCTCCATTCCATTCATGGAATGGAGGTCACGCCAGCAATCCAGCTAGTCGCGATGGTCTGCGGGCCCCGCTGCCTCAGCTAAGTGTCAGGAGACTGTCTCGTCGTCGACCCAGAGACGCACGAAGGCGCCGACACGGTGAGCATGGCTTCAACCTCAGGCGACGAAAGAAACCACGCACCAATCTCGCTCACCAACGAGGACGAGAACGCGGGCCTCTAACCCTTCAACGAGATCACATACTCCAACCTCTGGGGAAAGGAAGGGTCGTCCACGCACTCAGAGACCGACACCTCTTCCGATCAGGGGACATCCCTATTCGAGGCCCTGCAAGTGATATCTTTCCACCAGGTCATGATGACGAAACCAACCACAAACGTGCAATGCACGACAGAATCGATGGAGCCTGCGGCCTCGGGAACCCCGACGGTAGGACTGATATCGCCCATGACCCAGCTATAGGTAGACCCTGCGTTGACGCCTCAACCACAAGTGGGCACGGGCCTCCATGTGTGTTCGCCGGCAGGCCTCACCACGACGACTACGCCCCTGCGGGGCACCACATCAACGCTGCCCCCGATAACGGGGTATGCCTTGAACTATCTCACAACCCCCATCGGCGGTACCAACCTCGCGTCAAGAATGTTGGAAGCCATACGCGTCTCCTAGCTTAACGCACAGCTCGCGCTACAACAAAAGGCACTGGAGGTTTCCACTCGTGAGGCCCGATGGAACAGGACGATGACGCTAGAACGACTGAGTCGCCCACACCACCAACAGCAGAACCTCCTACAGTTTTGGAAGTCACTAGTAGGTCTTGTAAAGGACCCTGATAAACTTATCATTTTCGTTTCTAAAAACATCAAGATGGTGAAAAGTCCATCAAAACTCTCTGATGACGATGAGTGGTTAAGGACCAACATCAAGCTGGAGAGAATCCATCGAAACTCTCTGATGACAACAAGTGGGTATGGTCCTTAAGTGTAACACCCCGAGAATCATGCTACAGTAACCTCCCCCTAATGATGGCCATGTCATCATGATTACTATGCAAATTGCTACTTAATAAAAATCAAAGTCAAATTCAAATTTAAATTGCAAGTCAAATATTTACATCTTAAAAAATGCAAACAAAATAGTTCATAACATTGCAAATAATCACTAAGTACTTGCCATGATGAAACCAACCTCATTTGAATTCCCAAAATGCCCCTGGAAATTGATTAAGTGGTTCAACAACAAAATAATTAACCTTTTCAATTTCTAAAAATGCTTACACATTTCTAATTGCCCCTAAACTTTTTGTGCCAACCCAGAATATTTCCCTGTATTTTTGTGCCAAGTTTCATATTGAGCAAAAATCTTTTACTAGCTAAACTAAATGCAAAACAATAATGAAACTAGTAAGCAGAAAATAAAAAATGAAAAGGTAGAGCTCACCTGTTCACCTGGGCCTTGATTCAGCATAATGCGGCTCGGCCCAGACAACTTTATTCTTCCTCTGTTCACCCGAGACCCCATGGACGAGTGTGCCATGTCAATCACTTGGATGGCCACGCACCGGCTATCCGCCGCTCCCCGACGACTACAAGAGCATCCTCGAGCCCCTTTCTAACCCTAGCACCTTTCCCTTCCTCCTCTATGTCACCCTCCTCTCCAAAGCCGCATCTGAGCGCCGCCATCATCGTGCCATCATTGTTGTTGTTGCCACCGGCTATCCCGTGTCAACGGAGTGTGTCCAGGAGGCACGTAGTCATCGCCTTCATCGACTACAACACCAGAACGAGGCGAGGAAGCCTCATCGGCGTCACCATCACCCGGTCTTCCCCATCGGCCTCCGCCAGTGCTCGTCGGTGATTCATCACCCCCAACACCTCTCCCCCCTCCACGAGCTCGCCTTTGTGCTCACTGTGAGCTCCCGACCACTCCCCCTCTGTTTCCCCTCCGTCTTGCCACCCCTATGATGTCTACTACACAACCTTCTTCTTGTAGACGATGTTGGGCCTCCAAGTGCAGAGGTTTGTAGGACAGTAGCAAATTTCCCTCAAGTGGATGACCTAAGGTTTATCAATTCGTGGGAGGCGTAGGATGAAGATGGTCTCTCTCTCTCAAACAACCCTGCGACCAAATAACAAAGAGTATCTTGTGTCCCCAACACACCCAATACAATGGTAAATTGTATAGGCGCACTAGTTCGGTGAAGAGATGGTGATACAAGTGCAATATGGATGGTAGATATAGGTTTTTATAATCTGAAATTATAAAAACAGCAAGGTAGCAAGTAACAAAAGTGAGCGTAAACGGCATTGCAATGCTTGGAAACAAGGCCTAGGGTTCATAATTTCACTAGTGCAAGTTCTCTCAACAACAATAACATAATTGGATCATATAACTATCCCTCAACGTGCAACAAAGAGTCACTCCAAAGTCACTAATAGCGGAGAACAAACGAAGAGATTATTGTAGGGTACGAAACCACCTCAAAGTTATTCTTTCTGATCAATCCATTGGGCTATTCCTATAAGTGTCACAAACAACCCTAGAGTTCGTAGTAAAATAACACCATAAGACACACATCAAACAAAACCCTAATGTCACCTACATACTCCAATGTCACCTCAAGTATCCGCGGGTTTGATTATACGATATGCATCACACAATCTTAGATTCATCTATTCAAACCAACACAAAGAACTTCATAGAGTGCCCAAAGTTTCTACTAGAGAGTCAAGACGAAAACGTGTGCCAACCCCTATGCATAAGTTCACAAGGTCACTGAACCCGCAAGTTGATCACCAAAACATACATCAAGTGAATCACGTGAATATCCCATTGTCACCACAGATAAGCACATGCAAGACATACATCAAGTGTTCTCAAATCCTTAAAGACTCAATCCGATAAGATAACTTCAAAGGGAAAACTCAATCCATTACAAGAAGGTAGAGGGGGAGAAGCATCATAAGATCCAACTATAATAGCAAAGCTCGTGGTACATCAAGATCGTGCCAAGTCAAGAACACGAGAGAGAGAGAGAGAGATGAAACACATAGCTACTGGCACATACCCTCAGCCCCGAGGGTGAACTACTCCCTCCTCGTCATGGAGAGCGTCGGGATGATGAATATGGCCACCAGTGATGGATCCCCCCTCCGGCAGGGTGCCAGCACAGGGTCCCGATTGGTTTTTGGTGGCTACAGATGCTTGAAGCGGCGGAACTCCCGATCTAGGTTTCTTTTCGGGGGTTTCTGTATTTATAGGAATTTTTGGCGTTGGTTTCACATCAGGGAGGGTCTCCGAGTCAGCCACGAGGCAGGGGGCGCGCCCTCCACCCTTGTGGATGACTCAGGACTCTTCTAGCCCAGCTCTTTTGCTTCAGGGGCTTCTTCTGGTCCATAAAAAATCTCCGTAAATTGGTAGGTCAATTGGACTCCGTTTGGTATTCCTTTTCTATAAAACTCAAAAACAAGGAAAAAATAGAAACTGGCACTGGGCTCTAGGTTAATAGGTTAGTCCCAAAAATCATATAAAATAGCATATAAATGCATAAAAAACATCCAAGATGGATAATATAATAGCATGGAACAATCAAAAATTATAGATACGTTGGAGACGTATCAAGCATCCCCAAGCTTAATTCCTGCTCGTCCTCGAGTAGGTAAATGATAAAAATAGAATTTTTGATGTGGAATGGTACCTAACATATTTATCAATGTAATCTTCTCTATTGTGGCAAGAATATTCAGATCGATAGGATTCAAAACCAAAGTTTAATATTGACATAAAAACAATAATACTTCAAGCATACTAATAAAGCAATCATGTCTTCTCAAAATAACATGGCCAAAGCAAGCTAGCCCTACAAAATCATATAGTCTGGCTATGCTCCACGTTTATCACACAAAAAATTCAAAACATGCACAACCCCGATGACAAGCCAAGCAATTGTTTCATACTTTTGATGTTCTCAAACTTTTCCAACTTTCACGCAATACATGAGCGTGAGCCATGGACATAGCATGGTGGAAGAGAATATGGTGGTTGTGGAGAAGATAAAAAGAGTGAGATAGACTCACATCAACTAGGTGTATCAACGGGCTATGGAGATGCCCATCAATAGATATCAATGTGAGTGAGTAGGGATTGCCATGCAACGGATGCACTAGAGCTATAAGTGTATGAAAGCTGAAAAAGAAACTAAATGGGTGTGCATCCAACTTGCTTGCTCACGAAGACCTAGGGCATTTTGAGGAAGCCCATCATTGGAATATACAAGCAAAGTTCTATAATGAAAATTCCCACTAGTATATGAAAGTGACAAAATAGGAGACTCTCTATCGTGAGGATCATGGTGCTACTTTGAAGCACAAGTGTGGAAAAAGGATAGTAACATTGCCCCTTCTCTCTTTCTCTCATTTTTTGGGCCTTCTCTTTTTTTGGCCTCTTTTTTTATTTTATTTTATTTTTCGTCTGGAGTCTCATCCTGACTTGTGGGGGAATCATAGTCTCCATCATCCTTTCCTCTCTAGGACAATGCTCTAATAATGACGATCATCACACTTTTATTTACTTACAACTCAAGAATTACAACTCGATACTTGGAACAAAATATGACTATATATGAATGCCTCCGGCTGTGTACCGGGATGGGCAATGAATCAAGAGTGGCATGCATGACAGAATTATGAAAGGTGGCTTTGCCACAAATACGATGTCAACTACATGATCATGCAAAGCAATATGACAATGATAGAGCGTGTCATAATAAACGGAACTGTGGAAAGTTGCATGGCAATATATCTCGGAATGGCTATGAAGATGCCATAATAGGTATATATGGTGGCTGTTTTGAGGAAGGTATATGGTGGGTGTACGGTACCGACGAAAGTTGCGGGGTACAAGAGAGGCTAGCAATGGTGGAAGGGTGAGAGTGTGTATAACCCATGGACTCAACATTAGTCATAAAGAACTCACATAATTATTGCAAAAATCTATTAGTCATCAAAACAAAGTACTACGCGCATGCTCCTAGGGGGGTAGATTGGTAGGAAAAGACCATCGCTCGTCCCCGACCGCCACTCATAAGGAAGACAATCAAAAAATAAATCATGCTCCGACTTCATCACATAACGGTTCACCATACATGCATGCTACGGGAATCACAAACCCCAACACAAGTATTTCTACAATCCACAATTACTCACTAGCATGACTCTAATATCACCATCCTCATATCTCAAAACGGTCATAAAGAATCAAACTTCTCATAGTATTCAATGCACTTTATATGAAAGTTTTTATTATATCCCTCTTGGATGCCCATCATATTAGGACTAAATTCATAACCAAAGAAAATTACCATGCCGTTTAAGACTTTCAAAATAATATAAGTGAAGCATGAGAGTTCATCTATTTCTTCAAAATAAAACCACCGTCGTGCTCTAAAAGATATAAGTGAAGCACTAGAGAAAATGACAAACTACTCTGAAAGATATAAGTGAAGATCAATGAGTAGTCGAATAATTATGTAACTATGTGAAGACTCTCTAACATTTAAGATTTCAGATCTTGGGATATTATTCAAACAGAAATCAAAACAAAATAAAATAAATTGACGCTCCAAGCAAAACACATATCATGTGATGAATAAAAATATATCTCCAAGTAAAGTTACCCATGAACAAAGACGAAAGAGGGGATGCCATCCGGGGCATCCCGAATCTTAGTTGCTTGGGTATTCCTTGAATATTACCTTGGGGTGCCTTGGGCGCCCCCAAGCTTAGGATCTTGCTACTCCTTATTCCATAGTCCATCGAATCTTTACCCAAAACTTGAAAACTTCACAAAACAAAACTTAACAGAAAACTCGTAAGCTCCGTTAGTATAAGAAAATAAATCACCACTTAGGTACTGTTGTGAACTCATTCTAAATTCATATTGGTGTAATATCTACTCTATTCCAACTTCTCTATGGTTCATACCCTCTGATACTACTCATATATTCATCAAAATAAGCAAACAACACATAGAAAACAGAATCTATCAAGAACAGAACAGTCTGTAGTAATCTGTAACTCTAGAATACTTATGTAACTCCAAAAATCCAGCCAAATTTGGAAAACCTAAGAAATTTTTGTACCAATCCAGATCAAAAAGAATCAGATCAAAAATACATTTCTGTTAATTATTAAAACTAATTTACTGGGTGCAAAAGTTTCTGATTTTCAGCAGGATCAACACAACTATCACCGTAAGCTATCCCAAAGGTCTTACTTGGCACTTTATTGAAACAAAAGCTATAAAACATGATTACTACAGTATATTAATCATGTGAACACACAAAAATAGTAAGGGTAAATATTGGGTTGTCTCCCAACAAGCGCTTTTCTTTAATGCCTTTTTAGCTAGGCATGATGATTTCAACGATGCTCACATAAAAGATGAGAATTGAAACATAATAGGAGCATCATGAAGCATATGACTAGCACATTTAAGTCTAACCCACTTCCTATGCCTAGGGATTTTGTGATCAAACAACTTATGGGAACAAGAATTAACTAGCATAGGAAAGCAAAACAAGCATAGCTTCAAGATTTTCAACACATAGAGAGGAAACTTGATATTATTGCAACTCCTACAAGCATATATTCCTCCCTCATAATAATTTTCAGTAGCATCATGAATGAATTCAACAATATAACTATCACATAAAGCACTCTTTTCATGATGCATAAGCATATAAATTTTACTACTCTCCACATAAGCAAATTTCTTCTCATGAATAGTAGTGGGAGCAAACTCAACAAAATAACTATCATGTGAGGCATAATCCAATTGAAAATTAAAAACAAGATGACAAGTTTCATGGTTATCATTAATCTTTATAGTATACATGTCATCACAATAATCATAATAGATAGGAACTTTATTCTCATAATCAATTGGAACCTCTTTCAAAATAGTGGATCCATCACTAAATAAAGTCATGACCTCTCCAAATCCACTTTCATCATTATTAATATAAGAATTAACACGCTCCAAAATAGTGGGATCATTACTTCCTAAAGTTGACACTCTTCCAAACCCACTTTCATCAATATAATCATCATAAATAGGAGGCATGCTTTTATCATAATAAATATTCTCATCAAAACTTGGGGGACTAAATATATCATCTTAGTCAAACATAGCATCCCCAAGCTTGTTGCTTTGCATATCATTAGCATAATGGATATTCAAGGAATTCATACTAACAACATTGCAATCATGCTCATCATACAAATATTTAGTGCCAAACATTTTATTGCATTCTTCTTCTAACACTTTGGCACAATTATCAGAATCCTTATTTTCATGAAAGACATTAAACATATGAAGCATATGAGGCATCGTCAATTCCATTTTTTGTAGTTTTATTTTATAGACTAAACTAGTGATAAAACAAGAAACTAAAAGATTCAATTGCAAGATCTAAAGATATACCTTCAAACACTCACCTCCCCGGCAACGGCGCCAGAAAAGAGCTTGATGTCTACTACACAACCTTCTTCTTATAGACGCTGTTGGGCCTCCAAGTGCAGAGTTTTGTAGGACAATAGAAAATTTCCCTCAAGTGGATGACCTAAGGTTTATCAATCCGGGAGGCGTAGGATGAAGATGGTCTCTCTCAAACAACCCCGCAACCAAATAACAGAGAGTCTCTGGTGTCCCCAACACCCAATACAATGGTAAATTGTATAGGCGCACTAGTTCGGCGAAGAGACGGTGATACAAGTGCAATATGGATGGTAGATATAGGTTTTTATAATCTGAAATTATAAAAACGGCAAGGTAGAAAGTAACAAAAGTGAACGTAAACGGTATTGCAATGCTTGGAAACAAGGCCTAGGGTTCATACTTTCACTAGTGCAAGTTCTCTCAACAATAATAACATAATTGGATCATATAACTATCCCTCAACGTGCAACAAAGAGTCACTCCAAAATAGCGGAGAACAAATGAAAGGATCGAGAAGAGGTGTCTAGAGGGGGGTGATTAGACACTCAACAAACAAAGTTGGTAGTTTTTAAGTTTCTCAAGTTTAGGTGGAGATTTAGCATAAGTTTAACCATTCACAATACATATCAAGCAAGCATGCAAAGAGTATATGAGCAGCGGAAAGTAAAGCATGCAACTTGCAAGAAAGTAAAGGGATGGGATTGGAGTGTGCAAACGTAATTGGAGACACGGATGTTTTTGTCGTGGTTCTGATAGGTGGTGCTATCGTACATCCACGTTGATGGAGACTTCAACCCACGAAAGGTAACAGATGCGCGAGTCCACGGAGGGCTCCACCCACGAAGGGTCCACGAAGAAGCAACCTTGTCTATCCCACCATGGCCATCACCCATGAAGGACTTGCCTCACTAGGGTACATCTTCACGAAGTAGGCGTTCTCCTTGCCCTTACAAACTCCTTGGTTCACTCCACAATCTTGTTGGAGGCTCCCAAGTGACACCTAACCAATCTAGGAGACACCACTCTCCAAAAGGTAATAGATGGTGTGTAGATGATGAACTCCTTGCTCTTGTGCTTCAAATGATAGTCTCCCCAACGCTCAACTCACTCTCATAGGATTGGATTTGGTGGAAAGATGATTTGAGTGGAAAGCAACTTGGGGAAGGCTAGAGATCAAGATTCATATGGTTGGATTGGAATATCTTGGTCTTAACACATGAGTAGGTGGCTCTCTCTTAGAAAATGGGTAGTGGAAGTGTAGGCATGATCTGATGGCTTTCCTCACGAATGAGGAGAGGGTGGAGGGGTATATATAGCCTCCACACAAACTCTAACTGTTACACACATTATACCAAACTCAGTGGGACCGAATCAGAAAACTCGGTCGGACCGATTCAGTACATATGTGACCGTTAGGCAATTTTGGTGGGACCGATATGATCAACTCGGTGGGACCGATGTGCAAGGGTTAGGGTAAAACCTCATCTCCGTTTGACCGGTTACACAACTCGATGAGACCGATTTGGTAATAAGTAAAACATAGAGTTGGTCAGGCAAACTCGGTGTGACCGATTACATCTTCTCGGTGGGACCGAAAATGTTGCAATAGACAACAGAGAGATTGCAAGCCCATCTCGGTGAGATCGAGATCCCATCGGTGTGACCAAACTGATTAGGGTTTCTGTCAGTGGCTATGTCAAATGAACTCGGTGGCGCCGGATGGATCAAATCGGTGGGGCCGAGTTTGACTTTTGATTTGGGACATATGTGGATATGAGAAAGTGGCCGAGGGCTTTGGAGCATATCACTAAGCACTTTGAGCAAGCAGGCCATTAAGCAACACCTCATCCCCTTTTAATAGTATTGGCTTTCCTATGGACTCATTGTGATCTTGGATCACTGAAAATAGAAAATTTAGAGTCCTGAGCTTTGAGCTTGAGACAATCCTTTGTCCTTAGCATCTTGAAGGGGTTCCACATCCTCTTGTCCATGCCACTACACTGTTGGGCTTATCTGAAATATACTAGATGAAAGTATTAGTCCAACAAGAGATATGTTGACATTAATTACCAAAATCACCCAGGGAACACTTGTGCTTTCAATCTCCCCCTTTTTGGTAATTTATGACAACATACATCAAAGCTTTAGATAAAGATATAGAGAAAAGCAAGTAAAGCTTTGGAAAGACATGTAACATGCATAGGCTCCCCCTACATGTATGCAATCATGTAAATATAGAACATAAGATCATGTGAGTGCATAATTATGACAGAGCAAGCAATGAGTTACATGTATCTTCGCTATATGCATCAGAGCAAATGGTGTGAACATGGGAAATGTACCTTCATGCTCATGAGTCCTTCTTGCAAACAATATGTACATCGGCAAGAGATCCTCATGTACATGAGTGTGATGCATATACTTAGCTTGTGGTCTTGAACTAGCTTTGGAAGAGATGAACCTGAGTAAACAAGGTTAGACAACACAGAAACATCTACTAAGCAGAGCAAGAGCAGTAAACCACAAGAGTACCAAGATCTGGGATGACATGTATAGAGTGAGTACTAGGTACTCTATTTGAGTGTAGACATGTCCCCAAAGGTAAAGATGTGCAATGTATTTTAAGATTTCCTTCCCTTAGATGTCTTTCTCCCCCTGAATCTTATAATGGATATTGAGAGAAGATAAGGAAAAGAAAATCAGAGCAAAGCAAACACAAAACAACATAAACATGTCTTTCCCCTCTAAAGACATGCAACTACTCTCCTCTTTGAATACCAAACAACTAGGGTTTTTGTTGGGGAACGTTGCAGAAAACAAAAAATTTTCCTACGGTTTCACCAAGATCCATCTATGAGTTCATCTAGCAACGAGTGATTAGATGCATCTATGTACCTTGTAGATTGCGAGCGGAAGCGTTCAAAGAACGTGGATGAGGGAGTCGTACTCGACGTGATTCGAATCACCGAAGATCCTAGCACCGAACGGACGGCACCTCCGCGTTCAACACATGTACGGAACAGCCACGTCTCCTTCTTCTTGATCCAGCAAGGGGGAAGGAGAGGTTGAGGGGGATGGCACCAGCAGCAGCACGACGGCGTGGTGATGATGGAGCTGCAGTACTCCGTCAGGGCTTCGCCAAGCGCTATGGAGGAGGAGGAGGTGTTGGAGAGGGAGAAGGAGGCAACCAAAAGCGTGAGAGAAAAGCCCTCCTTCCCTCACTATATATAGGAGGGCCAAGGGGGGGGGGCGCCGGCCCTAGGAGATCCAATCTCCTAGGGGGGTGCGGCCAAGGGGGAGGAATCCCTCCTCCCCAAGGCACCTAGGAGGTGCCTTCCCCTCCTAGGACTCTTTCCCCTTGTAACCCTAGGCGCATGGGCCTCTTGGGGCTGGTGCCCTTGACCCATGCAGGCCAAGGCGCACCCCCTACAGCCCATGTGCCCCCCCCGGGACAGGTGGCCCCACCCGGTGGACCCCCGGGACCCTTCCGGTGGTCCCGGTACAATACCGATAACCCCGAAACTTGTCCCGATGGCCGAAATAGTACTTCCTATATATAATTCTTTACCTCCGGACCATTCCGGAACTCCTCGTGACGTCCGGGATCTCATCCGGGACTCCGAACAACATTCGGGTTACTGCACATACATATCCCTACAACCCTAGCATCACCGAACCTTAAGTGTGTAGACCCTACGGGTTTGGGAGACATGTAGACATGACCGAGATCGCTCTCCGGTTAATAACCAACAGCGGGATCTGGATACCCATGTTGGCTCCCACATGCTCCACGATGATCTCATCGGATGAACCACGATGTCGAGGATTCAAGCAACCCGTATGCAATTCCCTTTGTCAATCGGTATGTTACTTGCCCGAGATTCGATCGTCGGTATCCCAATACCTCGTTCAATCTTGTTACCGGCAAGTCACTTTACTCGTACCGTAATGCATGATCCCATGACCAGACACTTGGTCACTTTGAGCTCATTATGATGATGCATTACCGAGTGGGCCCAGGGATACCTCTCCGTCATACGGAGTGACAAATCCCAGTCTCGATCTGTGTCAACCCAACAGACACTTTCAGAGATACCTGTAGTGCACCTTTATAGTCACCCAGTTACGTTGTGACGTTTGGTACACCCAAAGCACTCCTACGGTATCCGGGAGTTACATGATCTCATGGTCAAAGGAAAAGATACTTGACATTGGAAAAGCTCTAGCAAACGAACTACACGATCTCACGCTATGCTTAGGATCGGGTCTTGTCCATCACATCATTCTCCTAATGATGTGATCCCGTTATCAATGACATCCAATGTCCATAGCCAGGAAACCATGACTATCTATTGATCAACGAGCTAGTCAACTAGAGGCTTACTAGGGACATGTTGGTGTCTGTTATTCACACATGTATTACGATTTCCGGATAATACAATTATAGCATGAATAAAGACAATTATCATGAATAAAGAAATATAATAATAATGCTTTTATTATTGCCTCTAGGGCATATTTCCAACAGTCTCCCACTTGCACTAGAGTCAATAATCTAGTTACATTGTGATGAATCGAACACCCATGGAATTCTGGTGTTGATCATGTTTTGCCCTAGGGAGAGGTTTAGTCAACGGATCTGCTACATTCAGGTCCATATGTACTTTACAAATCTCTATGTCTCCATCTTGAACATTTTCACGAATGGAGTTGAAGCGACGCTTGATGTGCCTTGTCTTCTTGTGAAACCTGGGCTCCTTGGCAAGTGCAATAGCTCCAGTGTTGTCACAAAAGAGTTTGATTGGCCCCGACGCATTGGGTATGACTCCTAGGTCGGTGATGAACTCCTTCACCCATATTGCTTCATGTGCTGCCTCCGAGGCTGCCATGTACTCCGCTTCACATGTAGATCCCGCCACGACGCTCTGCTTGCAACTGCACCAGCTAACTGCCCCACCATTCAAAATATACACGTATCCGGTCTGTGACTTAGAGTCATCCAGATCTGTGTCGAAGCTAGCGTCGACGTAACCCTTTACGACGAGCTCTTCGTCACCTCCATAAACGAGAAACATTTCCTTAGTCCTTTTCAGGTACTTCAGGATATTCTTGACCGCTGTCCAGTGTTCCTTGCCGGGATTACTTTGGTACCTTCCTACCAAACTTATGGCAAGGTTTACATCAGGTCTGGTACACAGCATGGCATACATAATAGAACCTATGGCTGAGGCATAGGGGATGACGCTCATCTCTTCTATATCTTCTGCCGTGGTCGGACATTGAGCTGAGCTCAATCTCACACCTTGCAAAACAGGCAAGAACCCTTTCTTGGACTGATCCATTTTGAACTTCTTCAAAATCTTATCAAGGTATGTGCTTTGTGAAAGACCTATGAGGCGTCTCGATCTATCCCTATAGATCTTGATGCCTAATATATAAGCAGCTTCTCCTCATTGAAAAACTCTTATTCAAGTAGGCCTTGATGCTGTCCAAGAGTTCTATATCATTTCCCATCAAAAGTATGTCATATACATATAATATGAGAAATGCTATAGAGCTCCCACTCACTTTCTTGTAAACACAGGCTTCTCCATAAGTCTGTGTAAACCCAAACGCTTTGATCATCTCATCAAAACGAATGTTCCAACTCCGAGATGCTTGCACCGGCCCATAAATCGAGCGTTGGAGCTTGCACACCTTGTCAGCATTCTTAGGATCGACAAAACCTTCCGGCTGCATCATATACAATTCTTCCTTAAGGAAACCATTAAGGAATGCCGTTTTGACGTCCATTTGCCAAATTTCATAATCATAAAATGCGGCAATTGCTAACATGATTCGGACGGACTTCAGCTTCGCTACCGGTGAGAAAGTCTCATTGTAGTCAACCCCTTGAACTTGTCGATAACCCTTAGCGACAAGTCAAGCTTTATAGATGGTCACATTACCATCCGCGTCTGTCTTCTTCTTAAAGATCCATTTATTTTCTATGGCTCACCGTTCAACGGGCAAGTTAGTCAAAGTCCATACTTCGTTTTCATACATGGATCCTATCTCGGATTTCATGGCTTCTAGCCATTTGTCGGAATCCGGGCCCGCCATCGCTTCTTCATAGTTCGAAGGTTCACCGTTGTCTAACAACATGATTTCCAAGACAGGGTTGCCGTACCACTCTGGTGCGGAACGTGTCCTTGTGGACCTTCGAATTTCAGTAGGAGCTTGATCAGAAGTATCTTGATCATCATCATTAACTTCCTCTCTAGTCGGTGCAGGCACCTCAGGAACATTTTCTTGAGTTGTGCCATTTTCCGGTTCAAGAGGTAATACTTCATCAAGCTCTACTTTCCTCCCACTTACTTCTTTCGAGAGAAACTCTTCCTCTAGAAAGGACCCATTCTTGGCAACAAAGATCTTGCCTTTGGATATGAGGTAGAAGATATACCCAATAGTTTCTTTAGGGTATCCTATGAAGACGCATTTTTCCGATTTAGGTTCGAGCTTTTCAGGTTGAAGTTTCCTGACATAAGCATCACATCCCCAAACTTTTAGAAACGACAACTTAGGTTTCTTACCAAACCATAATTCAAACGGTGTCGTCTCAACGGATTTCGACGGAGCCCTATTTAAAGTGAATGCGACAGTCTCTAAAGCATACCCCCAAAAGGATAGCGGTAAATCGGCAAGAGACATCATAGATCGCACCATATCTAATAGAGTGTGATTACGACGTTCGGACACACCATTACGCTGAGGTGTTCCAGGCGGCGTGAGTTGTGAAACTATTCCACATTTTCTTAAGTGTGTGCCAAACTCGTGACTCAAGTATTCTCCTCCTCGATCTGATCGTAGGAACTTGATTTTCCTGTCACGTTGATTCTCAACCTCACTCTGAAATTCCTTGAACTTTTCAAAGGTTTCAGACTTGTGTTTCATTAAATAGACATACCCATATCTACTCAAGTCATCAGTGAGGGTGAGAACATAATGATAGCCACCGCGAGCCTCAACACTCGTTGGACCGCACACATCAGTATGTATGATTTCCAATAAGTTGGTTGCTCGGTCCATTGTTCCTGAGAACGGAGTCTTGGTCATTTTACCCATGAGGCATGGTTCGCACATGTCAAATGATTCATAATCAAGAGACTCTAAAAGTCCATCAGCATGGAGCTTCTTCATGCGTTTGACGCCTATGTGACCAAGGCGGCAGTGCCACAAGTATGTGGGACTATCATTATCAATCTTACATCTTTTGGTACTTACACTATGAATATGTGTAGCATTACGCTCGAGATTCATAAAGAATAAACCATTTACCATCGGAGCATGACCATAAAACATATCTCTCATATAAATAGAACAACCATTATTCTCGGATTTAAATGAGTAGCCATCTCGAATTAAACGAGATCCTGATACAATGTTCATGCTCAAACTTGGCACTAAATAACAATTATTAAGGTTCAAAACTAATCCCGTAGGTAAATGTAGAGGTAGCATGCCGATGGCGATCACATCGACCTTGGAACCATTCCCGACGCGCATCGTCACCTCATCCTTCGCCAGTCTCCGTTTATTCCGCAGCTCCTGCTGTGAGTTACAAATATGAGCAACAGCACCGGTATCAAATACCCAGGAGTCACTACGAGTACTGGTAAGGTACACATCAATTACATGTATATCAAATATACCTTTGGTGTTGCCGGCCTTCTTGTCCACTAAGTATTTGGGGCAATTCCGCTTCCAGTGACCACTTCCCTTGCAATAAAAGCACTCAGTCTCGGGCTTGGGTCCATTCTTTGGCTTCTTCCCGGCAGCTTGCTTGCTGGGCGCGGCAACTACCTTGCCGTCCTTCTTGAAGTTCTTTTTACCCTTGCCCTTCTTGAACTTAGTGGTTTTATTGACCATCAACACTTGATGTTCCTTCTTGACTTCTACCTCTGCTGATTTCAACATAGCAAATACTTCAGGAATGGTCTTTTCCATCCCCCGCATATTGAAGTTCATCACAAAGCTCTTGTAGCTTGGTGGAAGCGACTGGAGGATTCTGTCAATGACCGCATCATCCGGGAGATTAACTCCCAGCTGAGTCAAGCGGTTATGTAATCCAGACATAGTGAGTATGTGCTCACTGACAGAACTATTTTCCTCCATCTTACAGCTGAAGAATTTTTCGGAGACTTCATATCTCTCGACCCGGGCATGAGCTTGGAAAACCATTTTCAGCTCTTCGAACATCTCATATGCTCCATGTCTCTCAAAACGCTTTTGGAGCCCCGGCTCTAGGCTGTAAAGCATGCCGCACTGAACGAGGGAGTAGTCATCGGTACGTGCCTGCCAAGCGTTCATAACGTCTTGTTCTGCAGGGAGAACATGTGCGTCACCCAGCGGTGCTTGTAGGACATAATCTTTCTTGGCAGCTATGAGGATGATCCTCAGGTTCTGGACCCAGTCCGTATAGTTGCTGCCATCGTCTTTCAGCTTGGTTTTCTCTAGGAACGCGTTGAAGTTGAGGACTACGTTGGCCATTTGATCTACAAGACATATCGTAAAGATTTTAGACTAAGTTCATGATAATTAAGTTCATCTAATCAAATTATTCAATGAACTCCCACTTAGATAGACATCCCTCTTCTAGTCATCTAAGTATAACATGATCCGAGTTAACTAGGCCGTGTCCGATCATCACGTGAGACGGACTAGTCAACGTCGGTGAACATCTTCATGTTGATCGTATCTTCTATACGACTCATGCTCGACCTTTCGGTCTTCTGTGTTCCGAGGCCATGTCTATGCACATGCTAGGCTCGTCAAGTTAACCCTAAGTGTTTTGCATGTGTAAAACTGTCTTACACCCATTGTATGTGAACGTAAGGATCTATCACACCCGATCATCACGTGGTGCTTCGAAACGACGAACTTTAGCAACGGTGCACAGTTAGGGGAGAACACTTCTTGAAATTGTTGTGAGGGATCATCTTATTTACTACCATCGTTCTAAGCAAACAAGATGAAAAATATGATAAACATCACATGCAATCAAATAATAATAGTGACATGATATGGCCAATATCACACAGCTCCTTTGATCTCCATCTTGGGGCTCCATGATCATCTTGTCACCGGCATGACACCATGATCTCCATCATTGTGTCTCCATGAAGTTGCTCGCCAACTATTACTACTACTACTATGGCTAACGCGTTTAGCAATAAAGTAAAGTAACTTACATGGCGTTTCTCAATGACACGCAGGTCATACAAAAAATATAGACAACTCCTATGGCTCCAGCCGGTTGTCATACTCATCGACATGCAAGTCGTGATTCCTATTACAATAGTACGAACATCTCATACATCACATATAGATCATTCATCATTCATCACAACTTTGGCCATATCATATCACAAAGCACTTGCTGAAAAAACAAGTTAGACGTCCTCTAATTGTTGTTTGCAAGTTTTACGTGGCTGAAGTAGGGTTCTAGCAAGAACGTTTTCTTACCTACGTGAAAGCCACAATGTGATTTGTCAACTTCTATTTACCCTTCATAAGGACCCTTTTCATCGAATCCGCTCCAACTAAAGTAGGAGAGACAGACACCCGCCAGCCACCTTATGCAACTTGTGCATGTTAGTCGGTGGAACCGGTCTCACGTAAGCGTACGTGTAAGGTTGGTCCGGGCCGCTTCATCCCACAATACCGTTGAAGCAAGATAAGACTAGTAGCGGCAAGAAAGTTGACAACATCAACACCCACAACAAATTGTGTTCTACTCGTGCAAGAGAACTACGCATAGACCTAGCTCATGATGCTACTGTTGGGGAACGTTGCAGAAAACAAAAAAAATTTCCTATGGTTTCACCAAGATCCATCTATGAGTTCATCTAGCAACGAGTGATTAGATGCATCTACGTAACTTGTAGATTGCGAGCGGAAGCGTTCAAAGAACGTGGATGAGGGAGTCGTACTCGACGTGATTTGAATCACCGAAGATCCTAGCACCGAACGGACGGCACCTCCGCGTTCAACACACGTACGGAACAGCCACGTCTCCTTCTTCTTGATCCAGCAAGGGGGAAGGAGAGGTTGAGGGAGATGGCACCAGCAGCAGCACGACGGCGTGGTGATGATGGAGCTGCAGTACTCTGTCAGGGCTTCGCCAAGCGCTATGGAGGAGGAGGAGGTGTTGGAGAGGGAGAAGGAGGCAACCAAAAGCGTGAGAGAAAAGCCCTCCTTCCCTCACTATATATACGAGGGCCAAGGGGGGGGGGGCGCCGGCCCTAGGAGATCCAATCTCCTAGGGGGGTGCGGCCAAGGGGGAGGAATCCCTCCTCCCCAAGGCACCTAGGAGGTGCCTTCCCCTCCTAGGACTCTTTCCCCTTGTAACCCTAGGCACATGGGCCTCTTGGGGCTGGTGCCCTTGGCCCATGCAGGCCAAGGCGCACCCCCTACAGCCCATGTGCCCCCCCGGGACAGGTGGCCCCACCCGGTGGACCCCCGGGACCCTTCCGGTGGTCCCGGTACAATACCGATAACCCCGAAACTTGTCCCGATGGCCGAAATAGTACTTCCTATATATAATTCTTTACCTCCGGACCATTCCGGAACTCCTCGTGACATCCGGGATCTCATCCGGGACTCCGAACAACATTTGGGTTACTGCACATACATATCCCTACAACCCTAGCGTCACCGAACCTTAAGTGTGTAGACCCTACGGGTTCGGGAGACATGTAGACATGACCGAGATTGCTCTATGGTTGATAACCAACAGCGGGATCTGGATACCCATGTTGGCTCCCACATGCTCCACGATGATCTCATCGGATGAACCACGATATCGAGGATTCAAGCAACCCCGTATGCAATTCCCTTTGTCAATTGGTATGTTACTTGCCCGAGATTCGATCGTCGGTATCCCAATACCTCATTCAATCTTGTTACCGGCAAGTCACTTTACTCGTACCGTAATGCATGATCCCGTGACCAGACACTTGGTCACTTTGAGCTCATTATGATGATGCATTACCGAGTGGGCCCAGTGATACCTCTCCGTCATACGGAGTGACAAATCCCAGTCTCGATCTGTGTCAACCCAACAGACACTTTCAGAGATACCTGTAGTGCACCTTTATAGTCAACTAGTTTTGACGTTTGGTACACCCAAAGCAGTCCTACGGTATCCGGGAGTTACACGATCTCATGGTCAAAGGAAAAGATACTTGACATTGGAAAAGCTCTAGCAAACGAACTACACGATCTCACGCTATGCTTAGGATTGGGTCTTGTCCATCAAATCATTCTCCTAATGATGTGATCCCGTTATCAATGACATCCAATGTCCATAGCCAGGAAACCATGACTATCTATTGATCAACGAGCTAGTCAACTAGAGGCTTACTAGGGACATGTTGGTGTCTGTTATTCACACATGTATTACGATTTCCGGATAATACAATTATAGCATGAATAAAGACAATTATCATGAATAAAGAAATATAATAATAATGCTTTTATTATTGCCTCTAGGGCATATTTCCAACAGTTTTTCTTCTGAAAAGAATGTTTATCTCCCCCTGTTGCTCTCTCCCTCTGATGGAGTAATTAAGCTTTGATGTGAACTCTCTCTCCCCCGTTGGCATCAATTTCCAAGAAGGGTCTTCTGGAGTGTGAGTCAAAATAGGTTTGGTCCTTGAGTCACAGAGCAAAGCAGCACATGGAATATGATGTTGGTAGAGGATAAGAATCATCGAGTGGAGCTGGAACAAAGTGTGCAGAATTCATGTGACAGAGTGATTTCTCAGTATTGAAGTCGGCTAAACCGAGTTGGTTCCTTCGGTGGCACCGCAAAATTTTGGTTTGACCGAAAGAGGCAAATCGGTTTATCCGAGTTCATCACAGAGAAAACACTAGTCACCTCAGCTCAGTAGGCAAGAATGATCTCACAAGGATTTGCAATGAATTAACTGAAGGATTTGCAATGAATTGGATGCAGAGAAATGCAGAACAGAAATAAAAGAGAAGAAATTTAGATAAAGTTTTTTTTGAAAGGGGAACAAATATGCATGAGACAGAATGCAAGAAAGAAAATACTAGAGAACTTCATCTAGAATTGGTCGGCGACAAGGTCACCTACGTTAGAGTATATTGACTTAGGAGTCAAGTGAGGACACTTGATCATAGGTCATACTCATAGTTTAAGCTCAAAATGGGGTTGCCATTTTTCATTTAAGCACTTTGATGTATTCTCATCTTGTTGAGATGCTTTGACCCATGACTTGGGGTAAAGCTTCTCTAAGATGGAATAACATACCTTGGGTGGTGGTGTTGAACTTGATCATGTAGTTGAACTTGTGTGGGATGCTCAATGTTGATGTAGTTCATTTGGAGCACCACTTGTAACTGGAGTTCATCTACCTACATGGATTAGATTTGCAAGGAAAAGCACTTGTGTACCAAAATGACAATCATGAAATTTGATATAGGAATTTGTCAAAGGATATATTTGAAGGGTTTCATGCTTCCTTGTCTTCAACCACCGTAAAGTAGAGACTTGGTGATGTAGAGATTGCCCAAGATGTGAATGAGTTGCAATCTCATAGATTTAGATCCATCCAAGTACCTACATGGGTTAGACAACATGCAAGGGTGAAAAAGTATCCAATACATATGATTATCATCATAAGAGAAATATCAAGGATTAGTCATAGGCTCATGTCTTGCATGTATCCAAATGGAGTTCCTACTCCAAGTTTGAGGCATCAATGATGTTCAATTAGCCTCTCAACCCGCAAAACACTTTCTCATCAAGTGGTTTAGTGAATATATCCGCCAATTGCTTGCCGGTGCGGACATGCTTAAGGTTAATATCACCCTTAACAACATGATCTCAAATGAAATGATGACGAACTTCAATGTGCTTAGCTCGAGAGTGTTGCACGGGATTGTGAGCAATCTTAATAACACTCATTGTCACAAAGCAAAGGAACATGTTTCACATATATCCCATAATCTTTAAGAGCTTGGGTCATCCAAAGTAATTGAGCACAACATGAACCAGCGGCGATGTATTCCGCTTTGGCGGTGGATAATGATACCGGGTTTTGTTTCTTGGAGGACCAAAACACAAGAGATCTACCAAGAAATTGACAAGTACCCAAAGTGGACTTTCTATCAACCTTGTGTCCGGCATAGTCTGAATCGGAGTACCCAACAAGATTAAAAGAGACCGTGTTTGGATACCAAATGCCAAAGTTTGGTGTATGAATTAAGTATCTCACTATCCTTTTCACGGCCTTAAGATGACATTCTTTAGGGGCCGCTTGATATCGTGCACACATGCACACACTTAGCATGATATCGGGACGAGAGGCACATAGATATAATAATGAACCAATCATAGAGCGATAAACCTTTTGATCAACAGGTTCACCATCTTTGGTCAAGTCAAGATGTCCACTAGTAGGCATGGGTGTACTCATACCTTTGCATTCTTGCATATTTAACTTCTTGAACAAGTCTTTGGTGTACTTCGTTTGAGAGACAAAGGTGCCTTCCTTAGTTTGCTTGATATGCAAACCAAGAAAGAACTTGAGTTCACTCATCATAGACATCTCAAACTTCTCCGACATAAGCTTCCCAAACTTCTCACTAAAATGAGGGTTAGTTGATCCAAATATAATATCATCAACATAAATTTGGCATACAAATAATTCTCCATTGACCCTTTTAGTGAAAAGAGTAGAATCAATTTTTCCAATCTCAAAGCCTTTTTCAATAAGGAACTTGGTAAAGCATTTATACCATGCTCTAGGAGCTTGTTTAAGACCATAAAGAGCTTTGTGAAGTTTGTAAACATGATTAGGTTTCTTGGGATTAACAAAGCCGGGAGGTTGTTTAACATGAACTTCCTCCTCAATTTTACCATTTAGAAAAGCACTTTTAATGTCCATTTGGTATAAAGTGATACCATGGTGATTAGCATAGGCAAGTAAGATGTGAATGGACTCAAGTCTAGCAACGGGGGCATATGTCTCACCATAGTCCATACCTGTGACTTGAGTGTAGCCTTGGGCAACGAGACGTGCTTTGTTGTGAACTACTTGTCCATCTTCATCTTGCTTGTTGTGAAACACCCATTTGGTACCGATGATGTTGTGGTTGTTGTCGGGCTTCACGACCAATGTCCACAGTTGGTTTCTCTCAAAGTTGTGTAGTTCTTCGTGCATGGTGTTTATCCAATCCGGATCGTCCAATGCTTCTTCAACCTTCATGGGTTCAATGCTAGAGATGAATGAATAATGTTCACAAAAATTAGCCAAACGAGATTTAGAGTGAGTGATTCTCCCAGTTTGGATATCATTGTAGATTTGCTGGACGGGATGGTCTCTAGCAACTCTTGCTCGAACTCGTGAGAGCTTTTGCTTTGATCGGGGTGGAACATCTTCTTCATCATCTCGTTCTTCTTCTTGGCCTTCATCATGGTTGACGTTGTCGTTCTCTTGTCATGGTGGAGGAGGTTGATGTGCTTCATCTTGGTGTAATTCCTCATTTTCTTCATCTTGGTGTGTCCCAATTGAGGATGCTTCCATATCAACTCTTGGTTCACCTTGTCGTGAGGTAGAAGCTTCCACTTGGACGGACGAGGTACTCTCCTTCACCTTCGTTGGACGAACCTTGCCAATAGACAAGTCTTGGATTGCTTCCGAAGGATCTTTATCTCCTACATCAATTGGCAATTGCTCTACTTGCAAGCCGTTAGATTCATCAAACTTCACATCTACCGTCTCCTCAACCTTTCGGGTGAAATTGTTGTAGACACGGTAAGTGTGAGAGTTTGAGCCATTCTAAGGGCATCCTTGTCCCTTAGTAGTTTTGGTGATTGATGACAATGCTTTTGCGGACTAATCGTGTGTATTGAGATTTTCAGATATATCATGACTAAACACAAGACGATTTGTTGCCCCTCGAAGATTATTGAAGACGACGTTTCTCTACGGTTCTTTTCGGTGGAGTTGAGTCGTAGGAAATCCGTACTATTAAGAGGGGGTCCGCTTTGGAAAGGTTTGGGTGGAATCTCATGTACACGTCCCTTTTGCACCACCTTTCCTTTGGCTCTTTGGAGTTCTCCTCCGTCTCACCTTGTCTCTGCGAAATGAAGGACTCCGAGTTGCTCTTCTCAGGTTGGCGGTAGTACTGCTCCTCTGAGCGGTACTACCGCAGGAGCCAGCGGTAGTATCAGGCTCCGGCACAGTAGTACCATGGGCTTCCACGGTAGTACCGCTCCTCCTAAGCGGTAGTACCGTGAGGTCTGGCCTGGCGCCGCTGCTCAAGCGGTAGTAGGGGTGGATGTAATTTTTTATATCCGCGCCCTACGTGGTAGTACCATGCTGCGGCGCGGTAGTACCGTGTCGCCTGGCGAAGTGCAGCAACAGGAGCGGAGGTAGGGGCGGATGTAATTTTTTACATCCGCACCCTTCACAATAGTACCGCACCCCTATTCGCGGTAGTACCGTGTCGGATTTTTGCACCGATAAAATCTCAACGGAGGTAGACACGGATGTAATTTTTTACATATGTGCCTACCGTGCCTGGACTATGGCTGCCCTATGGTAGTACCGCACAGGGTCGCGGTAGTACCGCGCCTGTGGTTCTACTACGCCCTATCTGTGCTCATCTGTTCATGTCCAGGCTTTGCCGCGCCCACGGTAGTACCGTGGTCCGCCGCGGTAGTACCGCAGGCCCGTGCGGTAGTACCGCTCCTGTGGTGCGGTAGTACCGCGGGTCGCGGGCTGAGTGGTGGGTAACGGTTGGATTTGTTCCCCCACTATATAAAGGGGTCTTCTTCTCCTAGAAGACTTACCTCTTCCATCCCTAAGCTCCATTGTTGCTCCAAGCTCCATTTTCACCCGATCTCTCTCCCTAGCCAATCAAACTTGTTGATTTGCTCGGGATTGGTTGAGAAGGCCCCGATCTACACTTCCACCAAGAGAAATTTGATTCCCCCCACTAATCCCTAGCGGATCTTGTTACTCTTGGGTGTTTGAGCACCCTAGACGGTTGAGGTCACCTCGGAGCCATAGTCCATTGTGGTGAAGCTTCGTGGTGTCATTGGGAGCCTCCAATTAAGTTGTGGAGATTTCCCCAACCTTGTTTGTAAAGGTTCGGTCGCCGCCTTCAAGGGCACCAATAGTGGAATCACAGCATCTCGCATTGTGTGAGGGCGTGAGGAGAATACGATGGCCCTAGTGGCTTCTTGGGGAGCATTGTGCCTCCACACCGCTCTAACGGAGACGTACTTCCCCTCAAAAGGAAGGAACTTTGGTAACACATCCTCGTCTCCACCGGCTCCACTCTTGGTTATCTCGCGCCTTTACTTTTGCAAGCTTACTTGTGTTATACCTCTTGCTTGCTTGCGTGCTTGTTGTTGTTGCATCATATAGGTTGTTCACCTAGTTGCATATCTAGACAACCTACTTGGATGCAAAGTTTAATTTGGTAAAGAAAAGCTAAAAATTGTTAGTTGCCTATTCACCCCCCTCTAGTCAACTATATCGATCCTTTCAGCCATAACCAAGTAGGAAACCTTCATGAGATTTAGGAGCAAATTTAGAACGACGATGTTTATCAAGAATGTAGCACTTTGAGCCGAATACTCGAAAGTATCCAACTTGGGGTTTGTTACCGGTGAGGAGCTCATATGTCGTGTTGCCGAGTAGCTTGTGAAGATACAAGCGATTTGTCGCATGACAAGCTGTCTCAACCGCTTCTGGCCAAAAGTGCTTTGGCATCTTCTACTCATCAAGCATCGTTCGTGCCATTTTGATGAGCATCCGGTTCTTCCTCTAAACAACTCCATTTTGTTGAGGTGTGTACATAGTCGAGAACTCATGTGAAATCCCTTCTTCATCAAGAAAGGTGTCCACATTTGTGTTCTTGAACTCCGTTCCGTTGTCGCTGCGAACCTTCTTGATCTTCACTTCAAACTGATTCTGGGCCTTCCTAGCAAAGTTTTTGAAGATCTTTTGGACCTGTGATTTATCATTGAGAAAGAACACCCATGTAAATCTTGAAAAATCATCAACTATAACTAGACCAAATGAGTTTCCACCAAGACTTTTGTAAGCGTTAGGACCGAAGAGATCCATGTGAAGCATCTCGAGCGGCCTTCTTGTGGTCATGATGTTCTTCACGGGGTGGCTTCCTCCAACCTGTTTACCTGCTTGACAAGCGCTGCAAAGTCCATCCTTATCAAATATGACATCTTTAACACCAAGGATATGATCTCCTTTAATAAGCTTGTCAAGATTTCGTATGCCCACATGACCTAACATCTATGCCACAACCAACCTTTAGAGGATTTAGCAATTAAGCAAGTTCTAGGTTGAGCCTTTTTTAGTGAAATCAACAATGTAAAGATCACCTTTGCGTATACCGGTAAAGACCATTTTATTATTATCTCTACGAAACACTTGGCAATCTACTTTGGTAAATAGAACACTGAAGCCAAAGTCAGCTAGTCTAGAAACAGGAAGCAGATTATAGCCAAGAGATTCAACGAGCATGACATTTTGTATGGAGCTATCATGTGAGATGGCCACCTTACCAAGGCCAACCACCTTACCCTTTGAGTTATCACCAAAAGTGACATACTTTCGAGAGTTGTCGTTTTCAGCAAGCTCACGAAACATGTCTTTATCTCCGGTCATATGATCGGTACATCCACTATGAAGGACCCATTTTTTCCCTCCTGCCATGTATCCCCGAAGATTTGCCATAAGACCAAAGTGTCTCATTGCATCATCAAGATCAAAGTCACTATCATCATCCTCATCATAGTATCCATGTCCAACATCGTCATGTGGTGGATCAATTCCTAGAGAGGGTGATTCATTAGATAAATGAGTTTGACAATGATCTTGTTTATGAATTCTAATAGCTTCAGAAATAATATTGCTAATAATTCCAACAACTCCTTTGGCACGCATAAGATTTGTAAGCTCAAATAGACGATCACCAAACTTAGGATCATTGGAATTCATCTTACTCAAGGCAATAGACTTATGAAGAATCTCATCTAGATTTTGCAAGGAATAATTTGGAAATCGTTCCTCAAGAAATTTCCATATAGTGTAGGTACACTTAAGAGTAGGCAAGCAACCTATCATGTTTCTAGGAAAACCTCTAGTGATAAGATTAACAGTTCTAAGATTGCGAATCATGTCAATTGACTCATCAAGGGTAGGATGCATAGGATCAACATGAGGTACACAAGGGCTAGTAATGTACTTGTTCAAATGATATTCATTGAAAATCACAAGCATCTCATTTTTCCACTCATGAAAGTACTCTCCATCAAGTATAGGCACTTTATGTCTAAGACTCCCTAAAGTAGACTCATCCATCTTCCTCCAATGGTGTTTAAACCAAAGCAATGGATACCAAAGCTCTGATACCAATTGAAAGGATCGAGAAGAGGTGTCTAGGGGGGATGATTAGACACTCAATAAACAAAGTTGGCAGTTTATAAGTTTCTCAAGTTTAGGTGGAGATTTAGCATAAGTTTAACCATTCACAATACATATCAAGCAAGCATGCAAAGAGTATATGAGCAGCGGAAAGTAAAGCATGCAACTTGCAAGAAAGTAAAGGAATGGGATTGGAGTGTGCAAACGCAATTGGAGACATGGATGTTTTTGTCGTGGTTCCGATTGGTGGTGCTATCGTACATCCACGTTGATGGAGACTTCAACCCACGAAGGGTGACGGCTGTGCGAGTCCACGGAGGGCTCCACCCACGAAGGGTCCACGAAGAAGCAACCTTGTCTATCCCACCATGGACATCGCCCACGAAGGACTTGCCTCACTAGGGTAGATCTTCACGAAGTAGGCGTTCTCCTTGCCCTTACAAACTCCTTGGTTCACTCCACAATCTTGTTGGAGGCTCCCAAGTGACACCTAACCAATCTAGGAGACACCACTCTCCAAAAGGTAATAGATGGTGTGTTGATGATGAACTCCTTGCTCTTGTGCTTCAAATGATAGTATCCCCAACACTCAACTCACTCTCATAGGATTGGATTTGGTGGAAACATGATTTGAGTGGAAAGCAACTTGGGGAAGGCTAGAGATGAAGATTCATATGGTTGGATTGGTATATCTTAGTCTCAACACATGAGTAGGTGGCTCTCTCTCAGAAAATGGGTAGTGGAAGTGTAGGCACGATCTGATGGCTTTCCTCATGAATGAGAAGAGGGTGGAGGGGTATATATAGCCTCCACACAAAATCTATCCGTTACACACATTATACCAAACTTGGTGGGACCGAATCAGAAAACTCGGGCGGACCGATTCAGTACATATGTGACCATTAGGCAATTTCGTGGGACCGATATGATCAACTCGGTGGGACCGATGTGCAAGGGTTAGGGTAAAATCTCATCTCGGTTTAACCGATTACACAACTCGGTGAGACCGATTTGGTAATAAGTAAAATAGAGAGTTGGTCAAGCAAACTCGGTGTGACCGATTACATCTTCTCGATGGGACCGAAAATGTTGCAATAGACAACAGAGAGATTGCAAGCCCATCTCGGTGAGACCGAGATCCCATCGGTGTGACCGAACTGATTAGGGTTTCTGGCAGTGGCTATGTCAAATGAACTCGGTGGCGCCGGCTGGATCAAATTGGTGGGGCCGAGTTTGACTTTTGATTTGGGACATATGTGGATATGAGAAAGTGGCAGAGGGCTTTGGAGCATATCACTAAGCACTTTGAGCAAGGAGGCCATTAAGCAACACCTCATCCCCTTTTAATAGTATTGGCTTTCCTATGGACTCAATGTGATCTTGGATCACTGAAAATAGAAAATGTAGAGTCCTGAGCTTTGAGCTTGAGCCAATCCTTTGTCCTTAGCATCTTGAAGGGGTTCCACATCCTCTTGTCCATGCCACTCCACACTGTTGGGCTTATCTAAAATATAATGAAAGTATTAGTCCAATAAGAGATATGTTGACATTAATTACAAAAATCACCCAGGGAGCACTTGTGCTTTCAACAAACGAAGAGATTATTGTAGGGTACGAAACCACCTCAAAGTTATTCTTTCCGATCAATCCATTGGGCTATTACTATAAGTGTCACAAACGACCCTTGAGTTTGTAATAAAATAACACCTTAAGACACACATCAACCAAAACCCTAATGTCACCTAGATACTCCAATGTCACCTCAAGTATCTGCGGGTTTGATTATATGATATGCATCACACAATCTCAGATTCATCTATTCAAACCAACACAAAGAAGTTCATAGAGTGCCCCAAAGTTTCTACCGGAGAGTCAAGATGAAAACGTGTGCCAAACCCTATGCATAAGTTCACAAGGTCACTGAACCCGCGAGTTGATCACCAAAACATACATCAAGTGAATCACGTGAATATCCCATTGTCACCACAGATAAGCACATGCTAGACATACATCAAGTTTTCTCAAATCCTTAAAGACTCAATCTGATAAGATAACTTCAAAGGGAAAACTCAATCCATTACAAGAAGGTAGAGGGGGAGAAGCATCATAAGATCCAACTATAATAGCAAAGCTCGCGGTACATCAAGATCGTGCCAAGTCAAGAACACGAGAGAGAGAGAGATGAAACACATAGCTACTGGCACATACCCTCAGCCCCAAGGGTGAACTACTCCCTCCTCGTCATGGAGAGCACCAGGATGATGAAGATGGCCACCGGTGATGGATCCCCCCTCCGGCAGGGTGCCAAGA
The DNA here is from genome assembly GCF_002162155.2 of Triticum dicoccoides. Classification (NCBI taxonomy): domain Eukaryota; kingdom Viridiplantae; phylum Streptophyta; class Magnoliopsida; order Poales; family Poaceae; genus Triticum; species Triticum dicoccoides. Next base: position 551,571,539 of record NC_041391.1, read on the forward strand.
TAGGGTCCCGATTGATTTTTCGTGGCTATAGAGGCTTGCAGCGGCGGAACTCCCGATCTAGGTTTCTCTTTGGGGGTCCCTGTATTTATAGGAATTTTTGGCATCGGTTTCACGTCAAGGGGCTCTCCAAGTCATCCACGAGGTAGGGGGCGCACCCAGGGGGTAGGGCATGCCCTCCACCCTCGTGGATGACTCGGGACTCTTCTGGCCCAACTCTTTTGCTTCGGGGGCTTCTTCTAGTCCATAAAAAATCTACGTAAATTGGCAGGTCAATTGGACTCCGTTTGGTATTCCTTTTGTGTAAAACTCAAAAACAAGGAAAAAATAGAAACTGGCACTGGGCTCTAGGTTAATAGGTTAGTCCCAAAAATCATATAAAATAGCATATAAATGCATAAAAACATCCAAGATGGATAATATAATAGCATGGAACAATAAAAAATTATACATACGTTGGAGGCGTATCACCAAAGCCGTCGCATTGTAGTTGCTAGAGCTCGCTGCTGCGATAGCTAGAGTCGTCGTAGCTTGCATTTGGGCGCGTCACTGTCCTCAGCATCGCTGTAGGTACCCGTATTGCCCGCCGGATCTTCTCTCCGTGCCTTGTAGACTCAAAATCGAGCACGCTCATAGACACCGCCGCTCGGCCCTCGACGTACTTGTCGTTGCTGGCCCCGTCAGCTCGTGCTCGTCCAGTCTACAAATGCGGCTCACCGCCCGTGCTCGAAAGAGCCCTCTCCCGGGCCAAATGATGGCCAGGAGCACTTTCCCCATGTGCCACCATCGCTCGTATGGGTCGCCGGAGCTACGCCAGCGCACGTAGCTCTTTTCAACGCCAGCTGTCCCACTGCCATGCGGGCCCCAGGTGACTTAGGTGAGGGAATAATTAGGTTGCTAACAGGCACTAACGCGTGGGCCCGCAATGCTAACTAACTAGTCCAATTAAAACACGTGTCAATGACACTGGGCTCCACCTAGCTATTTAACTAAAATACTAATTAAACTAAATTCTGTTCCATTGACATGTGGGGCCAACTGTCGGTGTCAAAACCGGCGGATCTCGGGTAGGGGGTCCCAATCTGTGCGTCTAAGGCTAATGGTAATAGGAGGCAGGGGACACGATGTTTTACCCAGGTTCGGGCCCTCTCGATGGAGGTAAAACCCTACTTCCTGCTTGATTGATCTTGATGATATGAGTATTACAAGAGTAGATCTACCACAAGATCGTAGAGGCTAAACGCTAGAAGCTAGCCTATGATGATTATGATTGTTCTTGTCCTACGGACTAAACCCTCCGGTTTATATAGACACCGGAGGAGGCTAGGGTTACACAGAGTCGGTTACAAAGAAAGAGATCTAATATCCGGATCACCGAGCTTGTCTTCCACGCAAAGGAGAGTCCCATCCGGACACGGGACGAAGTCTTGAGTCTTGTATCTTCACGATCCAACAGTCCAGCCAATGTATATAGTCCGGCTGTCCGGATACCCCTAATCCAGGACTCCCTCAGTAGCCCCTGAACTAGGCTTCAATGACGATGAGTCCGGCGCATAGTTTGTCTTCGGCATTGCAAGGCAGGCTCCATCTCTGAATCTAGAGTACTTGTTGTAGCAAACAGTGTTTGACTTCCCATCAACGTCGCACTCCTCGGCTTCTGTGCTTCAATAATGTCCATCTCCATGTGTCGGGCGAATACGAGGAGCCGGAGCATTTTTACATTTGCCACCCCGACCCTGCAGGTAAACCGTCTATTTGAAGAGATGGGAATCCTCAGATCCAAATCTCACCTTCTTCCCTTAAGCAAGCATTCAACAGAGTGCATCCGGAAGAAACCATTCCATCATGGCCGGTCGCCGCAGCTCCTATTCTCGCTCCTGTAGCTCTAAGCCAGGTGATTGGGAAAAATGTTCTATCCCCCACAGCCGTTTATTAGAGTTGCAAACCCAAGGGTTTCTTCCACCGGCGTACATGGTCCTCGTCTGAGCCAGACTAGCCACCTACAATGGCGGGGCGCAAGCGGAGAGATCTCCTAACCTATCTCAGGGGGAGCGGGTATGCCTCATCCCATACTTGCTAAGAGGTGTCGGGTTTCTAATCCACCCATTCCTTCACGGGCTCCTGGAGTTCTATGGCCTCCAGTTGCACAACTTTACTCCCGCCTCCGTGCTGCACATCGCAGGATACGTTGCCCTTTGTGAATTATTCCTGGGCTGCGAGGCTCACTTTGAGTTATGGAAAAAGTTATTCTGCCTTGTCCCTTGCAATCAGGGGGAATCTATATATCAAGTGGGCGGAGCCAAAATATGGCGCGTCGCCCAGACCGGATACCCGTCCGGCACTCCAAAGAAGGCATCTGAAGACTGGCCCTCAGAGTGGTTTTATGTAGATGACGTTCCCCTTCCGAACCCAGTCCGGACGGGCCTTCCTGAGTTTAATAACACTCCGCTGAAGAAACGCCGAAGTTGGCGCCCTCAGAGCCCCCAGGAGGAAGATACCAGAGAGGTCCACTTCCCGATGAGCAGGATAAAGACACTGGCCCAATCAGGACTGACAATAGTCGAGGTTATATCAATATGCGTAATGCAGGGGGTGCAGCCACTTCAATATCGGGGGAAGCCCATGTGGCATTTCAACAGGGAAGACGATGCCACCCGCTGCGGTCGTAAAGGTCCGGACTCCGCCACTGCTCTGGCAAGAATACCGTCCGATTTATATAAAGGAGAAGAAGAGGAGTTCCTCCGCATCAAACCGCGGGATGGATTTTCCATGTACAAGCCCCCAAGCTAGGTCAGCCGTTACTCTTTACTCAACTCTATCCATTCTTGCGCCCTTCATCACAATCATTTACCTTGATATTTCTAAGCAGGAACCGAGGCAGGCCGTGAAAGAGTTCAACAGCCCTCCTCCGCAGCCAGAGGATCCTGGCCGGGTGTCACGCCCAATATGTGACCCTATCCTAAAGGAACTCGAAGGTCCCACCAAGGATAGAAGCACATATTGGAGACGCTTTTGCAAGGTGGATATCATTACATCATACCATTACATAATAGTTGGGGATACATACAAGATGCACACAATGCCACACAAATACAACATCATCATACACAAGAGCAACATCCGACTACGGATGAAACACAAACAGAAACTCAACGACATCCACCCTGCTAGCCCAGGCTGCCGACCTGGAACCTATCCCCTGATTGAAGAAGAAGCAGAAGAAGAACTCCAAAACAAGTAAACATCGCTCTCGTGTCATGATCATCGCAATACCTGCACCTGCAACTGTTGTTGTAGTAATCTGTGAGCCACGAGGACTCAGCAATCCCATTACCATGGGTATCAAGACTAGCAAAGCTTAAAGGGAAAGGAAGGGGTAAAGTGGTGAGGTTGCAGCAGCGGCTAAGCATATATGGTGGCTAACATACACAAATGAGAGCGAGAAGAGAAGCAAACGGTACGGTCGTGAAGCTAGCAATGATCAAGAAGTGATCCTGAAACTACTTACGTTCATACATAACCCAAAACCGTGTTCACTTCCCGGACTCCGCCGAAAAGAGACCATCACAGCTACACACACAGTTGATGCGTTTTAATTCGTATTTGGTGTCAAGTTATCTACAACCGTACATTAACAAATTCATGTCTGCCACATAACCGTGGGCACGGCTTTCGAAAGATAATACCCTGCAGGGGTGTCCCAACTTAGCCCATCACAAGCTCTCACGGTCAACAAAGGATATTCCTTCTCCCAGGAAGACCCAATCAGTCTCGGAATCCTGGTTTACATGACTTTTTGACAATGGTAAAACAAGACCAGCAAGACCACCCGACTGTGACGACAAATCCCGATAGGAGCTGCACATATCTCATTCTCAGGGCACACCGGATGAGACAGGCTATGAGTAAAACCAGACTTCGAGTTTCCTCGAGGTGGCCCTGCAGGCGGCTCGGTTCGGACCAACGCTCGGAGGAGCATTGCCCCCCTCCCCCCCCCCGGGGGGGGGGGCTAAAATAAAGATGACCCTCGGGCTCGCGAAAACCCAAGGGAAAAGGTATAGGTGGTAGGTAGTCAAATGGTAAAACCAAGGTTGGGCCTTGCTGGAGGAGTTTTATTCAAAGCGAACTGTCAAGGGGGTCCCATAAATCACCCAACCGCGTAAGGAACGCAAAATCAAGGAACATAACACCGGTATGACGGAAACTAGGGCGGCAAGAGTGGAACAAAACACCAGGCATAAGGCCGAGTCTTCCACCCTTTGCCAAGTATATAGATGCATTAATTGAATAAGAGATATTGTGATATCCCAACATAATCCTGGCCACCATGGAGCAATCTTCAACTTCACCTGCAACTAAGAACGCTATAAGAGGGGCTGAGTAAAGCGGTAACATAGCCAAGCAATGGATTGGTAGGAAGGGTGAAAAGGTTAGAGGCTGACATCGCAATTTGGGAGGCTTAAAGAACAAGTGATAGGTAGCGCAGCATAGCGATAGAACGAAGCAACTAGCATAGCAATGATAGTAGTGAGATCCAAAGTGACGGTCATCTTGCCTAAAATCCCGCTAGGAAGAAGAACGAGTCCATGAAGAAGACGAACAGGAGTAGTCGAACGAATCCTCACAATCGCAACATTACCGAAACTAAGAAGCAACATCGGAAAGAAACAAACAACATGGTAAATGCACAAGCATAAACATGGCATGATGCACAAACACGTATAATGCATGTCCGGTTTAAAGAGGCATGGCATGGCAAAGTGCAACAAACAATACTACAAGTTAAGTGGAGCTCAATATGCAACGAGTTGCATATTGACGAAACACCACATTCAACTATTTAGTTAGCTCCCGTTTAGGTACCCAACAATATTAAATGTTGATTAACATGGCAAGAGGTGAAGCATAATAAAACTACGTATCTAGGCAAGTTTAAATGAGGCTGGAACAACGAACAACAATTCCGGAAAATCCCCATATGCATATTTCAAATTTGATACTGTTCTGCCCTAAAACATATTTTAATGTTGTTAAACAGGAAAATAAAGTGCACCATGTTAAACTAGGCATTTTTCCACCCCATTTACATATAAAGTTTCTTAAAATTGAAGCTACGGTTATTTAGTTATGAAATAAATCATTTTAACATGGCATTTGAGCAAATTTAACCAAACAGCATTTTAAACATTTTAAACATGGATGAAAATAGCACATTATGAAACTATATGAAATTCTAAGCACTTTACATATATGAAGTTTTTACATATGATGCATGGTTTGTGAGTTATTAAATGTATGAAGCATGAGGGTTTTTCTGCAATTCTGTAAATCCTGGGATAATAGCTAAATCGCAACAGAGGAAAAAAACACGGATCGGGCCTAATCTGCTGGGGAGCTGGGCTGCTCACCATAGGCCCAAAGGCCAACTGGAGCAGAGGGGTTCGCGGGCCGGCAGATCTGGATGCGGCTGCTGGGCCTTGGCGATGCGGACGGGGTCGGGAGGAGCCTCGCAATGAGAAGTCAACGCAGGTGAGGCGCTCGTTTCCCTCGCGAATAGAGACGAGCGGGCGAGGCAGAAGCAGGGCACGACGGCGGCAGCAGGGACTTGGCACACGGCGGTCTCGAGCGACAGCGGGATGCAGGGAAGGCCGGCGAGGTGGAGATGGAGCGGATCCGGCTGGCCGGCGCCGGATCCGTGCAACGACGGTGCGGGTGGAGCTCATGGGCGGTGTCAGTTCCCTGTGGAAGAAAGACAGGGAGGGAGCATTCAGCAAGAGAGAGAGATCAGAGAAGGAGAAGGAAGCAAGGTGAGGGCAGGCGCGGCTTCGGTCGACCTGCTGTTGGTCGGAGGCGACGAGGGTCGAAGACGAAGGCGCGAGTGAGCGAGGACCGAGCTCGTGCATCTGTGACGTCCTGCGGGACAAAGACAACAGAGAGAGTTTGAGCGACAGAGAGAGAGAACTCGAGGAAGAGGGAATGAAGCTGGGGCACGACCTTGGTGCTGGCGGTCGGCTGGACGGCTCGGGCCGGGAGGGCCCCGCCTGGGCCCCGGAGGGCCGGCGCGCGGCGGCGCAGGGAAGTGGGCGCCGTGGCTCAGTGAACCAGGAGCCGACATGTGGCGGCAGAGAGGGCGGTGGACACGTTCGTCGGTGGGTTTTTCGTCCGGTGGCGCGAGGGGAGCGGGGCTAGGGTTTTGGACTGCGAGATTTGGACGGGGTGCACATATTTATAGGTAGAGGGAGCTAGGGGACTCCAATTGAGGAGCGGTTTTCGCCCACACGATCGTGATCCGACGACGGAGAGCATGGAAGTGACTTAGATGGGTTATTGGGCTGTTTTTGGAGGGTGTTGGGCTGCAACACACAAAAGGCCTTTGCGGTTACCCGGTTAACCGTTGGAGCATCAAACGACCTCCAAATGGAACGAAACTTGACAGGTGGTCTACCGGTGTTGTACCAAGGCCACTTGGCAAGACTCGGTCCATTCCGAGAATGTTTAACATCTGCTCATGAAAAAAGACAAGAGGGGGTGCGCCGGTGCATGTGGGAGTGTCGGATTCCAAAACAGACAACGGGGAAAATGCTCGGATGCATGAGATGAACACATATGCAAATGAGATGCACATGATGACATGATATGAGATGCATGACATGAAAAAAATGCAAAACGAAAGACAAAAACCCGGCCACGGAGGGAATATCATAACACATAGCCGAAAATGGCAAGAGTTGGAGTTACAATTATGGAAAGTTACATCTGGGGTGTTACAACACTCCACCCCTACAAGAAGATCTCGTCCCGAGATCTAGGACTGAAAGAACTCCGGATATTCGGAACGGAGGTGGTCCTCGCGCTCCCAGGTGGCTTCTCGGTCGGAATGGTGTGACCACTTCACTTTCAGGAATTTGATTGACTTGTTGCGAGTCTTGCGCTCGGTTTCTTCAAGAATAGCAACGGGGTGCTCGTGATAAGATAGATCTTCTTGGAGGTCAATCTCTTTGAAGTTGATGGTGCGCTCAGGCGTCTTGAAGCACTTGCGAAGCTGTGACACGTGAACCACATCGTTTACGTTTGCAAAGTTGGACGGAAGCTCAAGTTGATAGGCGAGATCGCATCTTTTGCCAATGATCTTGAAAGGACCCACGTATCTAGGGGCAAGCTTCCCTTTGATGCCGAAGCGACGAGTGCCTTCCATTGGAGAGATGCGGAGGTAGACATGGTCTTCGATTTCAAAAGCCACATCACGGTGCTTGTCATCATAATAGCTCTTCTGGCGTGATTGCGCGGCCTTGAGATTCTCACGAATGACTTTGCACATTTCTTCGGCTTTTGTGATCAAGTCATTGCCAAGAAGTTGGCGTTCACCTGTCTCGGACCAATTGAGAGGAGCAGTTTTCGCCCACACGATCATGATCCAACGACGGAGAGCATGGAAGTGACTTAGATGGGTTATTGGGCTGTTTTTGGAGGGTGTTGGGCTGCAACACACAAAAGGCCTTTGCGGTTACCCGGTTAACCGTTGGAGCATCAAACGACCTCCAAATGGAACGAAACTTGATAGGTGGTCTACCGGTGGTGTACCAAGGCCACTTGGCAAGACTCAGTCCATTCCGAGAATGTTTAACACCCGCTCATGAAAAGAGACAAGAGGGGGTGCGCTGGTGCATGTGGGAGTGTCGGATTGCAAAACGGACAACGGTGAAAATGCTCGGATGCATGAGACGAACACATATGCAAATGAGATGCACATGATGACATGATATGAGATGCATGACATGAACAAAATGCAAAACGAAAGACAAAAACCCGGCCATGGAGGGAATATCATAACACATAGCCGAAAATGGCTAGAGTTGGAGTTACAAATATGGAAAGTTACATCCGGGGTGTTACACCAGGCCTTCGACCCCGGACTTGGAGAAGATTCGGATATATCTGTGGAGCTTGTCGACGGGACATTTTATCAGGCAAGCAGTGACGGCACCTTGGTGGCTATCATCGCCGATTATCCCGGACTGCTCCCTGCATCACGTGTAAGCAAAGCTGCAGCTTTCTGAAGAAGATTCCTTCCTTATGCCATGCCTTATGTACAAACATCTTATTTTTATAGAAACGTCCATCGGAATGTGGCGCCGAGCCCCTGGGGGCTCGTCAGCAAAGGGCATCCGGGCCAGGCAGGCTCAAGAGGAAGGCGGTTAGGGTCGAAACGCCGTCACAGAGGTATAGTTAAAATCTGCTTTCTGATTATGATGTTTGAAATGTAACAGCGTCCATCGTGTCCTGGCAGAAAGAGTAGTCACCGGACTATATCCGGAGATCCTGCCGGTCACGCCTCCAGCAGCCGGATTCCAGAACCGGCTTCAATAGAGGAGGCCAATGCGGGGCCGATGCCGAATTGTCCTCCAAGAGAGGATGCGGATAGGCTCTCCGCCACCAATTCGGAAGTAGAGAGCGCCATGAATCACCGGCGCTAACGGGCCGTATTTCGTGATGGCATCTTTTCCGAAGAGGCATTCAATGCCTTCAATTCAGGAGACGCATACATCCGAGCTGCCCAAGATGGGTTCGCCCGAGCAACGGACCAGTATGCAAAAGATATACGGGTAAGAGAATTTGATAAGCATATATAGCAGTAGCCCCTGAGACTTGAAACAATTGGAACAACTGATTTAAGGATCATTGTATGCATAGGTTCTTGTAGAGAAGAATACCCATTTGTCTCAAGAGCTAGAGGAGTGCAAGACCCAGCTGAGGGTCGTCGTTGCCAAACTAGAGGAATCCCAGAGGGCCTCATCTGGTAACATTTGTCTCAATAGAGAAATTTGAAGGAAATATACCAGTTAGTAGTTGGCTTGCTTTATAAGTCTAACAGAAAATTCTGCAGACAATCCCGGGGAGAATCCGGAGATCATAAGAGATATTGAGTCACATCTCCAAAGACAGCTAAGGGCTGGCGAGCATGTGCTTACGCAGGTTAGGGAGGAGAAAAACAATCTCCAAGATGCCAACGTCCGGCTGGGCGTCGAATTAGCAGATGTTCAAGCTCAGCTAGCGGACTCCGTGAAGGAGAACAGGAGGCTTCGTCGCGACATTTATGGTAAGTGCCTAAACAAACTGCAGTATAGTTCGGCGAGGAAGCATTTTAAAAGATTTTATATCTGTAGGTATGCTGAAGGGTCATCCTGAAGAGGAGATGCCCGGGTTCACAGGCGATTTACTGCAAGATCTCTCACAGCTGCATGAACGAGCTCGGCAGGTGATGTAGGGTATTGCCCAGGCCTTGTGGCCATCCACTGCCCTGTCAGGAGGCATGGGGGAGCTCGTGGATATGCTCCAAGGAGCACGGCGGCGCTTCCGATTGTGGAAGGTATCAGCCTGCCGACAAGGTGCAAGGGAAGCCTGGGCCATGGTGAAGACGCGATACACCAAGATTGACCCGAACCATATGGCCAAAGTCGGACCTGCGGGGCCAAATGGGCAAGAGATTCCTGTAAGTCTGGTGTATGACCAGGTAGCGTTGGCTACAAAGTATTCCCAACAGGTTTGCAAGCTAGATAGCCTGTTGGATGGTATAGAGGAAGAATATAGCCAGTCCAAGTGACTATGTAATTCAATGGACATATGTAGTCCCTAGCCAGATTAAAAATCTTTTGTCATGGCGGACCTTTTCGCTTCAGCCCCCGGATCTGACAGTCCGGGGGTGTATCCAAATACCCGCTCAGTTATGTAAAACCGGGGTATGCGTGGAAACCAGGCGTAGGGGTTATAAGTGCTTAAACAGACAAGTACCCAACTAGTTATGTTATATTACATGGGTAGTAAGAAACATCTTCCAGGGAGAATAGTTCCGTTAGGGGTTCCTTTCCCTGGGTACGCATGCATCGATGTGCAATGTCCGAACTGCAAACAGAAACGCACGATACAAAACATCTGGGGATTCATGTTGTAATAAACGAAAGAAACATCTCTTGTTCACCGACCGAATATTCCCTTAAGAACGCTAGCTTTCGGCTTCACCTAGTCTGAGGTACACATCCGGCTGAACCGGCAGTAACAATTGCATAGGTGCTCCCCTTATGCCCTAGCTGAATTAACTGGAACGTAGGGCATAAACACAAGAGCCAGGCAACCCAGCATGGCCAAATCTTAAGTCATATCGATGCATATAATGGTGAAGAAAAGGGCACATATGGAAAAAGGACGCATATGTGATAGGCAGGAAGCCATAAAAGTAATTATGTTTAGCTTCCGTATAGGAAGCCCCCAGGTATGGTGAACACACATAGTGCGGCCGGAGTGATCCGAGCATCCGCACTATATTTAATACTTTGTGTGAAGAAGGGAAAAAAGGGCGAGAAAGGAAAAAAAGGGAGAACATAATTAAAAGAGCGGTGGTAAGGAGACGAACACTGAGTTCGGCACTAGGCGTAGAATCTCCGGAGTCTGGCTGCGTTCCATGGGTTCGGCTCGAGTCTGCTATCGGATGCATTACACAGGCGGTACGCTCCTTCGGTGAGAACTTTATCAATAATGAAGGGACCCTCCCACTTAGGTTTGAGCTTGTCCTTCTTCTCCTCCGGTAGGCGTAGAACAAGTTCGCCAACGTTATAAGTTTTGGCCTGCACTTCTCTGCTTTGATACCTTCGAGCCTGCTGCTGATAGAATGCGGAACGGGCTTTTGCGACGTCACGCTCCTCCTCCAGGGCATCTAAGTTGTGCGGGCCTTCCTAATGTCGGTGTCAAAACCGGCGGATCTCGGGTAGGGGTCCCAATCTGTGCGTCTAAGGCTAATGGTAACAGGAGGCAGGGGACACGGTGTTTTACCCAGGTTCGGGCCCTCTTGATGGAGGTAAAACCCTACTTTCTGCTTGATTGATCTTGATGATATGAGTATTACAAGAGTAGATCTACCACGAGATCGTAGAGGCTAAACCCTAGAAGCTAGCCAATGATGATTATGATTGTTCTTGTCCTACGGACTAAACCCTCCGGTTTATATAGACACTGGAGGAGGCTAGGGTTACACATAGTCGGTTACAAAGAAAGAGATCTAATATCCGGATCGCCAAGCTTGTCTTCCACGCAAAGGAGAGTCCCATCCGGACACGGGACGAAGTCTTGAGTCCTGTATCTTCACGGTCCAACAGTCCGGCCAATGTATATAGTCCGGCTGTCCGGATACCCCTAATCCAGGACTCCCTCACCAACCCCCTCTAACTAATACCAGTTTAAACGTTAATTAACCCCTATGTCACTAACAGGTGCCCCCCTCCACTGTTTCTATGGATAAGGTTGACCTGGTCAGCTGTTGACTCAGCAGCTGGGTCCCACTGTCAGCCTCTACCCCATATTGTTGTGTACACTTCCTGTGTAAACTTAGTAATTTATATTTAATTTATTTTCGAATTAAAATAAACCCAGAAATTCTAGAATATTGTTAAAACTTTGAAAATTCATAGGAAATAATCCGTAACTCGGATGAAAATAACTTATATATGAAAAATGATCAGAAAAATAAGACGAATCCGAATATGCCATCCACATACCTGTCGCATGCCTCTAACATTGCAAACATGGAACCTACCCCTCCAGACCGTCTGTCCGATAACCGACTAAAGCTGGGAAAACATTCCCAGATGTTTTCCCGCTCTGTCTGTAATGCGTAGCACTGCATTAGGTCACCCCTAGCACAACATATTGCCATGTCATGCATGGTGATGCATTTTTTGCTTTATATTCTATTGTTTTCCCCCTCTTCTCTCCCGTAGACCCCGAGATCGACGCTGCTCCCGAGTACGACTACATCGACAATGACCCGTCCTTCTTAGCAGAGGTTCCAGACAAGCAAAACCTCGTTGATCATTTCTATATCGCCCATTCTTTATCTCTCATGCTTGCATTAGATTTCGCTATTGTTGCTCCATAGCTCCTATTCTGATGCATAGCCTGCTTTTGTTAGTTTACCTGATATCCTTTATGCTTAGTATAGATTGGTTAGTGATCCATAAGTGACCCTCACCCTTGTCCTTGTTGCCCCGCTTTGTTCACCGGTGACTTGATCAAAGTGATCAACGAGCAGAGACTGACACATCTCGGGCACCCCCCTTAGTTGTACGACTCTGTAGAGCTACTATCGAGTGTCAAGGGTGATGTCGCGTATCCCACTTATGATGATATTTCTGTAGTGTAGCACATCCAGTGTGGTTAGTCAAGGGTGATTCCTCACTCACCACTCCCGATGATGCCTCTGTCATGCAGCTCTTGAAGTGTGAACCTACCGAGGGTGATTCAAGTTCACCTTGACATTGTATCTCAGGTGTGAACCTATCGAGGGTGATTCCTCTGAGTTCACCTTGATGGTAAGGATGCACTGTCACCTTTAACTGTTACCCATTAACTATTACTGTGGGACTGAAGGGACAGGTGGTACTACCCTCGTAAAGGTGGACCTGAGTTCCCGACAGTCCTTCGATAAGTCAAGTTGACCAGGAGGGTGCCCGCAAGATAATTACACGACACGACCGGGAAGATAGAGACCGCCCTAGAGAGGGATGGCCCTGGCCCTTGCCATAAGTCCGTGGGACGGGGCGACAGGATCATTGATCGTCTCCGCCCGCTCCCAAGATGCTAACGGGTTTTGTTGGGGATATTACCACTGGGTGTGAACCGGCCTACCTGGGCCGGGTTAACTTCATTAGTAGTATAAACAGATGAAGGCCCAAGGCCTATAGTCGGTTTAGAACCTATAGCCGTAAACCGGCTTGATATGTAAACTTGTACTGTAAGTTAGGAATAGAGAGAGACCAACCGGGATACGAATATGAACCGGTATGGGACTCCATGGACCGACGGGCGTCACCCGTGTATATAAGGGGATGACCCGGCGGCGGTTCAAGACAGACAACCACAACTCGAGCCTAGGCGAAGCTTGTTTGCTCCCTAGCCATCGAGACCACATCAATTCCATCACAACTAGATGTAGGCTTTTACCTTCATTGAAGGGGCCGAACTAGTATAAACCCTTGCGTCTTTGTGTCCGCTTTAACCCCTTCAAGTTAACCCGTAGCGATGGCTCCACGACTAAGTCCTTTCACTAGGACATCTGCCGTGACAAATCCACGACAGTTGGCGCCCACCGTGGGGCTATCGCACGACGGTTTGATGATCTTGGAGGGCAAGCTCAAAGGACTCGAAGGCTATGCTGTGGGCCGGATGACCAAGAGTCGTCGCGGCAAGCTCTACATCGACAATTCAGGATGGGGTCCCGAAGCCAACTCGATTGAGTACGGATACCGGGTCCCCTTTGGTGACATACACGTTTTCATCGACAAGATTGGTGAGCCTGGACCTGAGCCGGACATCTGCACCGACCTCGTCGAGACGGCTCAGCGTGCGAGATCTACCCAGGTTAAACCGGCTGTGAAGCCTTCCTTCGTCGGAGTCATCCACGGAGGAGAGCATGAGGACGAGACAAAATACGGTGGCGAGACCATCGTCTATTCCGGTGATGAGTCCTCAACCGGAGAGTCTGAATCATTGTACCAGTTGCAAGACGACCAGATTGGGGGCTGTTCCGATGGCGACAGTATTCCGGAGCCCCCAGATCAGATCAACTGGGTTGGAATATTCATGGCCGACACGCAGGCGGCGAATCACTCTTTGACCGCAGCAGCAATGCTCTCCGGGTCAGCAGCGGCGGCGGCAGCAGGGGCAGGAGGCCTTGTGCGCCCACCGGTTCAAGTTCTGTCTGACCTGTTTGACGCACTAGCGGTGCTTATGGCAGAGGCCAATCCGGCAGATCGGGAGGCCCATGATGCGGAGGTTGCAAAGGTGAGAGAACAGATTGTGCAGGCCAAAGCCGATCTGGCAGCAGAGAAGGACAGGATGGCCGTGGAGCGGGCCACTTTGGACGCCCAAGCCTATAAGCTCATGCTCGACCAGAACGCATCACAGGAGGTCCTGAAGCGGAAGCACAGATCACGCCTGCCGTTAGGGTTCGACCCTCGAAATCTCTTTCACACTCCGGGAGCTGGAACCAGTAATCCGCCGGGGCACCAGGAGGTAAACCGGGTCGAGGCACCAGGGCCAGGAGAGACGGTCCAACCCCGCCTGATGGAACCTCCTCGGCAGAACATTGTGATTCCTCCGCCGGTCCAGACACCTCCGGGTCATTATTCTAATCCTATGGACAATCTTGTCGCAGCTGCTGCGCGATTAGAAGCGATCCCGGTCGAAGGAGATTCTCCACAAGCAATAGAGACGCGCCGGGTTAAGGAACTTCTCCGGACCGCTTTGATTCAACAGGAGGCATATTCATACAGCCGCGATCGGATTCATTCCACACCTCGTCCAAGCCGGAGCTATAGTAGGTGCCTGGATGAACTTGCCATATCAAGCAATGCGCGGGGCCGTGAAGCGGCCCGTGGCAATAACCCGGCAGGTGGTGTTCGCGATGCTCAGGATGTAGTGGACCGGGCCCGGGCACGAAGGGAGGCCGAGTTAGCAGCACAGAATGAGGCGGATCAGCTTACACCGGTTCGTCCTACCACCTCAGCCGGGCCAGGGGTTGCATCTAGCTTGGGAGTACCCTGTTTAGTCCCCGCTTTACGCAATGTACGTCTGCCCAAAGACTTCAAGGGTCCGGGCAAGGTGCCGAATTACACCGCTGATTTATCTCCAGAAGCGTGGGTAGAGAGTTATGAGATGGCCATGGAGATGCTGGATGTGGATGAGACCGCGTGTGCAAAGTACTTCACCATGATGCTTGAAGGCACGACCCGTACTTGGTTGAAGAGCCTACCGCCTAATTCTATCTGTTCCTGGGCCCAGTTGCGAGCCCAGTTTATCCAGAATTTCAAAGATACATGTAAGCAGCCTAAGTCCATAGTAGACTTGGCGGCTTGTGTTCAGGAGGATGGAGAGTCGAGAACCCATTGGGTACGCCGCGTTTCGGAAGTTTTGCACTCATCTGACAGGATCAATGCTGACTCTGCAATCTTAACCCTGGAGGGCAACTGCCGGTTTAAGCCTCTGAAGCTGAAGCTGGGGCGTATGAAGCGGTTCTGCAACGACATGGGAACTCTCATGGCCGCTTTAGTGAAGTATGCTGATTCTGATAGTACCAAGGATCCCGAGACTGACGATGATGAGGCAGGGAAGGGAAAGAAGAACAACAACTCCAAGGGGCATCAATACAAACCGGCGGGCCATGGAAACGGAGGCAAGCGTAAAGCGGATGGCAGCATGGACTTTGTGGCTAACACTAATGCGCAGGACAAGGGTCAGCGGCGCAGAGGTAAAGCGGCGAATCGTAATGGGGCTCCAAATCCTAACCCGGATCGTTTAAACTATTTGTTGAATCAGCCTTGCCCAAAACACGGGACGAAGGAGGCGCCGGCTAACCACCTTTGGAAGGATTGTTACATTATGCAGGAATTTAAAAACTCTAATGCCTTCCGGTATGACCGTGGGTCAGGTGGTGGCTCAGGATCCGGTTTCCATGGGCCGGGTCATGATGGAGCTTCCGGTTCATGTTTCAATCAGGGCGGTAATAGTAACCAGAATAATCAGAGCGGTCAAGGGGGTTACAACCAACAGCAGCAGCAGCAGCAGTCGGGTTATCAGAGCCAGCCAAAACAATTGAACAATGGGCAGTATCACGTTTTCACAACCAGCTTGGATAAGCGCGACCGGAAGCTTCACAAGCGAACGGTGAACTCTGTTGAACCGGCTGTACCACGTTACTTACGCTGGTTGGAGCAGCCTATCGTGTGGAGCAGGGAGGATCACCCCCCCGGGTTGACAATCCAGGCCAGTTGGCATTAGTGGTAGACCCTCAGGTGGGAGGTTATAAATTCACCAAGGTGCTCATGGATGGAGGGAGCAGTATTAACATCCTGTACTATGAGACATTCCGTCGCATGGGGCTAACAGACAAAGATCTCAGACCGTCTAATACGGTGTTCCATGGTGTGGTGCCTGGCAAATCAGCATACCCTGTTGGTAAGATAGCCCTGGAGGTGGCTTTTGGGGACAAGCATGATTCCCGATCCGAAACGCTAACCTTTGAGGTGGTGAAAATCCGGAGCCCGTATCATGCCTTGTTTGGGCGGCCGGCTTATGCCAAATTCATGGCACGACCTTGTTATATCTATTTGCAACTCAAGATGCCGGGTTACAAGGGGACAATAACGGTTCATGGGAGCCGTAAGATTGCTTTGGAATGTGAGGAAGGTGATGCGGCCTATGCAGAGTCGGTTTGTGCCACAGAGGAGTTGAAATATTATAGGGACAATGTTGATCCGGCGGACATGACCCCTTTGAAGAAGCCGACTACGGAGCATGATTCAGATCTGAAGTTCAAATCGGCGGCTGAGACCAAGCTTGTTGACTTCGTGCCCGGCGATTCGTCCAAGCAGTTCACTATCAGTGCCAACTTGGACCCCAAATAGGAAAGCGCGCTCATCGAGTTCATCCATGAGAATCGGGACATTTTTGCATGGAAGCCTTCTGACATGCCAGGTGTACCGAGGGAACTCGCTGAGCACACTCTTAATATTGATCCTAAGTATAAACCGGTAAAGCAATTTCTCCGCCGGTTTAACGAAGAAAGACGCAAAGCCATTGGAGAGGAAGTGGCCAGGCTCTTAGCAGCTGGTTTTATCATTGAAGTCTTCCATCCAGAGTGGCTTGCTAATCCGGTGCTGGTTCTTAAGAAAAACGGCACTTGGCGTATGTGTGTGGATTACACGGATCTTAACAAGGCTTGTCCAGCGGATCCTTTTGCCCTCCCCCGCATTGACCAGATTATTGATGCCACGGCGGGTTGTGAGCGTTTGAGTTTTTTGGATGCATATTCTGGGTATCATCAGATCAAAATGGCGGTTAAGGACCAGGAGAAGACGGCGTTTATTACTCCCTTTGGAGCCTTCTGCTATGTATCTCTGCCTTTTGGGCTCAAGAGCGCCCAAGCCACTTATCAACGGTGTGTACATAACTGCTTGCATAAACAGATCGGCCGTAATGTGCACGCTTATGTGGATGATATTGTAGTCAAGTCAAGGCAGAAGGAGACGCTGGTTGATGATTTGAAGGAAACCTTTGACAACTTGCGAGTTTACAAGATGATGCCTAACCCGGCCAAGTGTGTCTTTGGTGTTCCGGCAGGCAAGTTGCTGGGTTTTCTTGTGTCCAACAGAGGGATTGAGGCTAATCCGGAGAAGATTACGGCTATCACCTCCCTGGCTAAACCGAAGTGTATCAACGATGTTCAGCGTTTGGCGGGTCGGATCGCCGCACTGAGCCGGTTTATCAGCCGCCTCGGAGAGAAGGCCATCCCTTTATACCAGATGCTGAGAAAGACAGATCAATTCATCTGGAGTCCGGCTGCTGATGAAGCGTTGGAGGACTTGAAACGACAATTAGCCAATCCGCCCATTCTTGCGGCTCCGATCGACAAGGAGCCATTGTTGTTATATGTAGCGGCCAATGCTCGTGCAGTTAGCATGACTATTGTGGTGGAGCGCAAGGAGGCAGGCAAGGAGTATCCGGTTCAGCGGCCGGTTTACTATATCAGCGAGGTGCTTATTGAATCCAAGCAAAGATATCCGCATTGGCAGAAGCTGGTATATGGAGTTTTCATGGCAAGCCGGAAGTTGAAGCAGTATTTCCAAGGACACCCCATCACAGTGGTCAGTTCAGCTCCCTTGGGCGATATCATACAGAACCGGGAGGCGACTGGCCGGATTGCCAAGTGGGCTATAGAACTTGGGCCGCACGGATTGAAGTACGTGCCTCGGACGGCGGTGAAGTCTCAAGCACTTGTTGATTTCATCAATGATTGGACAGAGTTGCAAGCACCAGAGGAGAAGCCGGATCACACATATTGGACTATCCATTTTGATGGATCCAAGCAATTGGAAGGCTCGGGGGCTGGAGTCGTATTAACTTCCCCACGAGGTGATAAGTTTTGTTATGTTCTCCGTTTAATGTTCCCTTGTACTAATAATGCAGCTGAGTATGAAGCTTTGCTCCATGGTCTCCGGATGGCTAAAGAGATGAATCTAAGTCGGGTTAAGTGCTTCAGTGACTCGGACCTCGTGGCTCAACAGGTGTCTGGCACTTGGGATTCTAAGGACCCGCTTATGGCTGCATATCATCGTGAGGTGGATATTGTTGCGGGTCACTTCAAGGGTTATCAGGAGGAGCACGTGGATCGTCGAAAAAATGAAGCGGCGGACGCTTTAAGCCGGTTGGGCTCTCAGCGTAAACCGGTCCCGCCTAATGTCTTTCTCGATGTGTTGCACAACCCGTCAGTCAAGCTCCCGGGTGAAGCGGATTTGGCTATTCCTGATCCGGAGGCTCAATTGGTGGCAGCCCTGCATATTATACCGGATTGGACAGTTCCTTATCTTGCGTACATGAACCGGGGAGAGTTGCCAGAGGATGAGACTCTAGCCAGGCAGATAGTCCGGTGATCCAAGTCTATGACAATTGTCAATGGCGAATTGCATCATTGCAGTGTGTCAAGGGCGTTTCAACGCTGCGTCTCTCCTGAGGAAGGCTGTAAAATCTTACGTGAAATCCATGAAGGGGATTGTGGTCACCACGCCGGTTCAAAGTCTCTGGTGGCAAAGGCGTTTCGTCACGGGTTCTACTGGTTGACAGCTCATGCTGATGCGGAGGATTTGGTTAAATGGTGTGATGGGATGGCTATCAGAAATTTTCAAGGCGTGCTCATGTGCCGGCTCAAGAATTGAGGATGATTCCAATTACTTGGCCGTTTGCAACATGGGGGCTGGATATGGTCGGACCTTTTAAAAGATCCAAGGATAAGAAAACCCACCTTTTGGTGGCAGTTGACAAGTTTACCAAGTGGGTTGAAGCGGAGCCTGTCAGCAAGTGTGATGCAGCTACAGTGGTGCAGTTCATTAAAAAGGTGATTTTCCGGTTTGGCTTTCCACACAGTATCATTACTAACAATGGTACCAATTTATCCAAGGGCGCTATGAAGGAATTCTGTGAACATGAGCACATCCGACTTGATGTATCATCAGTGGCTCACCCCAGTCCAATGGGCAGGCAGAACGGGCTAATCAAGAGATCTTGTGAGGCATCAAACCCCGGCTTATGGTTCCATTGCAAAGAACACCGGGTTGTTGGGTTGAAGAGCTACCGTCTATGCTATGGAGTATCAATACCACGCCCAACCGATCTACATGATACACGCCGTTTTTCATGGTCTACGGAGCAGAGGCGGTTCTCCCTAGTGATATCCGGCATGATTCGCCTCGTGTGGCGGCTTATGTTGAAGCGGACAATGAGATAGCACGACAAGATGCTTTGGACCTATTAGATGAGGAGCGTGACATAGCGGCTGCCCGCTCGGTGATTTATCAACAAGATCTTCGTCGCTATCACAGTCGCCGTGTCAGAACCAGAGCTTTTCAAGAAGGAGACTTGGTGCTTCGGCTCATCCAAGACCAGACGGATATGCACAAGTTATCCCCACCTTGGGAGGGACCTTTCGTGGTCAGCAAGAATCTGCACAATGGGTCATACTATCTGATCGATATTCGAGAGCATAAAGACTCACGCACATCAGAGGAGGAGACCAACAGGCCGTGGAACATAGCTCATCTTCGGCCTTACTACACTTGAGCCATCGGCTCTATCTATGTACATATTATGACAGTGTATATATTATCTTTGATATAATAAAACCGGAGCCTTAGCTAAAGCGGGGTCTCTGTCCTTTCATATCATGTGTGGTTACATGGAGTGGTTCTGTTTTAAAGTGGCCTCCGGTTTACCCCTTGAAATTTGCTTTTCCAAAAAGCTTTGTGATATCACTTGGGGCCTTGGTCGTGTCCGAACCAATGTGACACCTTTTGATAGGCGAAAGCCACCAGATCACTTGGGGACATGGTCAAGTCTGAACCAGTCACGCCTCTTGATCGGCCTAAGGCCACAGAATCACTTGGGGGCTTGGTCGAACCCGAACCATTGCCACGCCTTTTGATCGGCATAAATGCCACGGTTTCATTTGGGGACCTGGCTGACTTGAACCATTGTCACTCCTATTGGGGGCTTGGTCCTGTCCGACCATGGTAACACCATCTGATCAGCTCAGTAAAGCATGTTTTTGCAAACGGTTTTTATCATTGCCTTTGCTTCCATATTTCTTTTATAACTATTCTTCAATTTTTGTTGCGTTTCCTTTAAACCAACAACACTTTTTTGCCGGTTCAGCTGACGGAATTCGGTTCATTTGTAAACCGGAGAAATATGCCCGGTTTAACTTTCCCGTTAACATCATGAAGTAGCAGGGGGGTTCATCATGACCCAGAACGGTTTACATGGGAATTGTTTTCTCCCCTTTGATGATAACGATTTATAAATACTCCGTTTCAAGCCTGGCTAAGCCAACTTCATGCCCACTGATGGCAGGTATTTTGTATCACATATTTGATTATATATCTTAAATACATTTATGATATATATATAAAGGTCATAAACCGGCTGGCGGCATAACCGCCACCGAAGTTCAAGATTTTCTGATTGCAGGAAATATAAATTAAGGATTTCAAGCAAAAGCATCAGTACTTATGCACGAAGGCATATTCAAGGCAGAAGTATTGACTATCCTATTACAAGTCAACGCGGTGCCCAAATAAGATCATTGTTATTCTCTCGGATCATAATAAACAGCTATTTAAACCGGCTTCCAGTTCAAGCCTGCTCATCGCCCCGGTTTGAGGGTTGTGGGTCGTCCTGCGCCGCTTCAGCCTCTTCATCTCTATCCATTGGCTGGAAATCAACAGTGGTCCAGTCGATTCCCATTAAAGCTTGAAAGACAGCCTCTTCATGGATCAGAGAAGACGGTTCAATATCAGGAGCGTAAGTATGCTTACAGATTGGAGGAATCAGATTCTCCGCTTCAAGAGTTGGTGCAGGCACTCGTTTGTTCTGATCATTGTACTGAGCTTGATAATGCGACAAGTCTGCCTCTTCAGCCAATTGACAAGCCAGAGGGCGTACTGCACGGTTTATCGCCCTCAAATCATCTTCATTGAACTCGGATCCATCTTCCTTCAAGCTGGGATAGCCTTGAGCTGCTTCCACATGATCGAAATCCGGCACCCATGCTTTTGCCCGGATTAAGGCGTTAATGGCTCCGGTTTGAGCAGCAGATTTATTTAGCTCTTTAATCCGAGCAGGAAGTATTGACAACCTATTAAGAGTGTCTTGGATTAAAGTGGGTGTCGGATTGTTGTGAGATGCAGTGTTGATGATCCGCTGCGCTCCGGTATACAGCTGTTCAATCAAAGTATAGGCAGCCTTCAACTTCTTCCGAACATCTGACCCTAAGTGACCAATGCGTGTGCCTGCAACAATACAGGAAAGATTAGAAACCGGATCTATTATAAGCAGGTCAGAATTGTCAAAGAAACCAAAAGGAGCTTACCAAAGATAGCAGCGGTCATGGAGTGTACTTGCCGCTTTACGGCGGTCAGTTCATCTACCACCGGTTTAAGGGCAGCTTCAGCGTTTTTAGCTCTTTTTATTAAACCGGCCTTCTCAGTGGCCCAATCAGCCCGCTCCTTTTTGAAGCCCTCCTTCAGCTGTTCTGTGATGCTCAAAGCGCCAGTTAATTCTTCCCTTGCCTTGTCAGTTTCAGCTTGTTGGGTTTTCAAAGTTGCCTGCAGATCAGTAATCCAGTCCTCTTTGATCCTTACTTCAGCCTGCATACAGACAATGCTTGGCTTTAAACAAACAGTACAAGAATTTGAAGTACCAACCACATAACAAGTTATACGCTTGATACTTGGGGGCTAATGCACCTTCAATTTTCATCTATTACTAAATCGCAAAGTCCCAAGCTCAATACAGGTATTCAACTTGGCACTTGGGGGCTAATGGCTACTTGCTCAGTTATGTTCTCATGTTAGAATATTTATTGGAGTCCCGGTTTAACTATACTAAGTTGAACCGGCCCTTGGGGGCTACATTTATGGATTTCAAAGTATTGAGGACAGTATTCAAGTCCCGGTTTGAAGAAGGTTATAAACCGGCCCTTGGGGGATAGGAGGATAAATACAGTGGCAGTAATTAAAGAAAGAAGAAGCACAAGGAAGTTACCTCAAATTTATCTCTCATCATCTTTACCAGGCCAGCTTCACAGTCACGACTAGTATATAGCCGGTTCAAGTAACCAGAATGAAGATCTTGGGCACTTAGAGCAGCATATGTTTCCAGCTCAACATCCCATTTACCTTTGTTTAGGGCAGAAAACTCTTCTTTCACAGTATGCTTGGCTAAAGCGACAGGATTCCCTGGTTCAAAGCGACCTACGCCGGTAATCACAACATCATCATCTTTGGACTCACCGGTTTGCGTTGGCGCGGTCAGTTTATCGACAGGTTTTGAAGGACTGCGGGATTTTTCAATCTGGACGGAGCTGGCAGGCGGGTCAACAGGGACTGAAGTATTGATAGGCCTTTTCTCAGGAATAGCATCATCTTGCAAGGGAGGATCATTGGGAATATCCTCATGAATGAACGCTTCAAGATCTGGTGCTTTATCCTGTTCAGGGGCGACATCATCCTCGGCCGCTTTATCTAGGCGGGCTTTCTTGCTCGGTTTAGGTTTAGCCCTGAAAGAGAAACAAAGAGTCAAGGAACAGCATAAGTTATAACGTGGTATATCAGAAGTACATGTTCAGTCTAGCTTACCCAAGAACCGTTTTCAGTGGTGGCAGCTGAGTGGCCGACGATTCACCAGTGGAAGAATGAGAAGTAACCTGATAATCGGAGTCGGACGGATTAAGAGGTTGACGGATGAAACCCGCTTTAGGATATAAATTAATAAAAAGGTCGGAGACCTTGGAGCGGCGTTTTCGAACCGGACTATTTGGTAAACCGGCGGAGGTAACTACCTGGCCGCTGTGCCGGGTTGTGCGGCGAGCTTCATGTTGCTGAGTCTTCACAAGAAATTTGGGATCCAAGTAAGCAAGAGGATGAGAAAATTTAACTTTCCGGTTTGCCTGGCGAAATTTTGGCAAAGGCAAAGGATCTGAATCGGAAGAAAGAATAGTTACCTCAGCGACATCAGCATTACTGGCTTCAGCATTGTCCTGACAAGTATCATCATCAATAAGGCGTGTAAAAAGTAAGCCTAGTGAATCGAGTTCTACCTCAAGGTCCGAGTTACCCACATCATCATCAACAGCCGGATCAGATGAAGCAGTGGTTTTCCTCTTTTTAGCAGGCTTCTTGATGACCTTGGTCTTTGGCCGGGTTGACCGTTCTGCTTTCTCCGGTTTGTCTTGTGGAAGCTTCTTGCTCCAAAACGGATTATCACCCTGGTTAAGCAGCAGTTGACATCAGACAGAGATAGCAATAACATGTTTAGTAATAAGTACAATCAAAATCTTACAGCTGGCGGTTTGTTGGTAGCACAGAAAGGGAGCAGGCCGGTTTGAGCGCAGAGGTGCTCCGGTTCGTTCAGCATTTTCTTCACAGCCTCTGTGACTTCATCATCAGAGAGCTGGATGCTGGTGTGTCGGAGTGGTTCATCAACGCTGCCAGTATACTTGCACATTAAACCGGAGCACCGGCTGAGAGGCAGTACGCTCCATGATATCCAACAGCCTGCGAGATCTACTCCTGTTAAACCGTTGGCCATGAAGGCTTGGAGCTTGGATAATTGCGGAGCATATTTACTCCTCTCCTTGGCACTTAACCTTTGTGGGAAGGGGTGTGTATTGCTGAGCCGCTCCGGACAAAATCCAGGCAAAGGATTTTCATCTTCAGGGGAAGTATCTTTGCAGTAAAACCATGTTGCATTCCACTCCTTGGGGTGACTGTGTAGTCTGGCATGGGGATAAGTGATTTCTTTCCTTTTCTGAATTGCCATACCACCCAATTCGGTATTGGGGCCATCAGTGAATTCTGTGCGGCGGTTTAAGTGGAAGCAGTCTTTGAACAATTCAACTGTGGGTTCCTCTTGAAGGTATACCTCACAGAGCACTTGGAAGTGACATAAGTTGGTAACAAAATTGGGGCCAGTATCTTGCGGGCGGAGTTGAAAATTGGCTAACACATCCCGGTAAAATTTAGAGCCGGGCAGTTTGAAGCCCCAGGCTAAATGATCCGCAAAGATCACAACCTCTCCCTCTTGAGGTGTGGGAGGACATTCATCACCAGGAACCCTCCAGTGGATAGTCTCTTTGCTGTCTAAAGCGCCAATCGAGACTAAATTATCCAACTGAGTTTCTGTGACACGAGAAGGAACCCAGTTGCACTCATATACTTGTTTGGACATGGTGAGATCTACAAGAAATAGGTGATTCCGGTTCAAGAACATGTTGGATAAAAGAAGGCGCTGGTATGAACAATGCTAAACCAGAGGCAGTATATTTAAACCGGATTTCTATGAAGCGGCATCTTATGGCTAAAGAGTTCTGGCGGTTCAACAAGGGGACTAATGGTGTATACCGGTTTACTAACGTTTTCTATATTAAGTTAAACCGCCTGATCTAAACATTGAAAGCAATTGAGGTTGCGGATGGCTAAGTATGCAGAAACAGGTTTCACAAGGTCTTATTGCAGCAATGGATCTGAAGCAAGTTCAGAAAAACAGAAAATATTCAAAAGGTTAAAGCAGAACGGAAGTAAATCAATGGGCATGTATGTGGATGAGATCTATAGACTTGAGCGGGAAACTACAGGCGGATGTTAAAAAGCTACTGTTAGTCAAAGCAGGATTTCACAGATCTATCCAGGAATCTGAGTACAAGCATGAACAAGGGATGAACACGGCAAGAACACGAAACCCTAGAACAGATCTATGATAAGAAGAACAGAAGGCTTACCAGGATCGAGGAAGACGCGGAAAGCTGCCGCAGTGCTCTGGTGCGTTCAGGTTGATGCAGCGGCCCAGGACGGTGCAGAGGTCGACGGCAACGGCGGAGCTCTGAGGCTGGCGACGCGAGGAAGACGAAGAGAAAGGGACGAAGGGGAGAAAAGGAAATGACCCTTCGGTCCTATTTATAAGGCAACAGACGTGGGTCAGGCGCGCGAATCCAGGAGCCAAAATTTCGGAAGTGGAGCTGATGACTTGGGTATTTTAACTTCGTGATGACGTCATGCCGGTTTACAACAACCAGAGATGATGACGACATGGCGGTTTACCAATTACCAGAAGATGTTGAAGACAAGGTTTTTTGTGAAGGATTGACATGAACAAGTTCAAATCAATCTGGGGCCTAATGTTGGGGATATTACCACTGGGCGTGAACCGGCCTACCTGGGCCGGGTTAACTTCATTAGTAGTATAAACAGATGAAGGCCCAAGGCCTGTAGTCGGTTTAGAACCTGTAGCCATAAACCGGCTTGATATGTAAACTTGTACTGTAAGTTAGGAATAGAGAGAGACCAACCGGGATACGAATATGAACCGGTATGGGACTCCATGGACCGACGGGCGTCACCCATGTATATAAGGGGATGACCCGGCGGCGGTTCAAGACAGACAACAACAACTCGAGCCTAGGCGAAGCTTGTTTGCTCCCTAGCCATCGAGACCACATCAATTCCATCACAACTAGACGTAGGCTTTTACCTTCATTGAAGGGGCCGAACTAGTATAAACCCCCGCGTCTTTGTGTCCGCTTTAACCCCTTCAAGTTAACCCGTAGCGATGGCTCCACGACTAAGTCCTTTCACTAGGACATCTGCCGTGACAAATCCACGACAGGTTTGGATATGTGATCTGAGTAGGCCTCTGGCCTTTTAGCACTGACCACTCATACATCCATTTTGCATCATGATTTCCTACTATTATTTATAATGCTTTTATGCATAATAATTCTTTCAGGAGTAATTCTAATGCCTTTTCTCTCATATTATGCAAGGTTCACACAAAGAGGGAGAATGTCGGCAGCTCGAATTCTAGACCTGTAAAAGCTACGTCAGAGTTACCTATTCTGCACATCTCCAAATGAGCTGAAAATTTACAGAGAATTATTTTTGAAATATATAACTGGAGCAAATAACTACCGAAGGGAGGCCACCTGGTGAGCAGAAGATGCCAGCCCGTGCTAGGCCACCCGGGCGCGCCTTGGTGGGTTGTGCTCAGCCCAGCCACCTCCGGTGCCTATTGATACGTCTCCAACGTATCTATGATTTTTGATTGTTCCATGCTATTATATTACCCCTTTTGGATGTTTATGGGCTTTATTTTACACATTTATATCATTTTTGGGACTAACCTACTAACAGGAGGCCTAGCCCGTATTGTTGTTTTTTTTGCCTATTTCAGTATTTCGAAGAAAAGGAATATCAAACGAAGTCCAAACGGAATGAAACCTTCAGGAGCGTGATTTTTGGAACGAACGTGATCCAGGGGACTTGGAGTGCAAGTCAAGAAGCAGCCGAGGCGGCCACGACAGGGTAGGGCGCCCCCCCTATAGGGCGCGCCCCCTGTCTCGTGGGCCCCTCGGGCGGCCACCGACGTACTTCTTCCTCCTATATAAGCCTACGTACCCCGAAAACATCCAGAGAGCCAACAAAACACAATTTCCACCACCGTAACCTTCTGTATCGACGAGATCCCATCTTGGAGCCTTCGCCGGCACTTTGCCGGAGGGGGAATCGACCACAGAGGGCTTCTACATAAACACCATAGCCCCTCCGATGAGTTGTGAGTAGTTTACCATAGACCTTCGGGTCCATAATTATTAGCTAGATGGCTTCTTCTCTCTTTTTGGATCTCAATACAATGTTCTCCCCCTCTCTTGTGGAGATCTATTCAATGTAATCTCTTTTTGCGGTGTGTTTGTCGAGATCCGATGAATTGTGGGTTTATGATCAAGTTTATCTATGAGAAATATTTGAATCTCCTCTAAATTCTTTTATGTATGATTGAGTTATCTTCGCAAGTCTCTTCGAATTGTCAGTTTGGTTTGGCCTACTAGATTGATCTTTCTTGCCATGGGACAAGTGCTTAGCTTTGGGTTCAATCTTGCGGTGTCCTTACCCAGTGACAGCAGGGGTTGCAAGGCACGTATTGTATTGTTGCCATCGAGGATAAAAAGATGGGGTTTATATCATATTGCATGAGTTTATCCCTCTACATCATGTCATTTTGCTTAAGGCGTTACTCTGTTCTTATGAACTTAATACGCTAGATGCAGGCAGGAGTCGGTCGATGTGTGGAGTAATAGTAGTAGATGCAGGCAGGAGTCGGTCTACCTGTCGCGGACGTGATGCCTATATACATGATCATGCCTAGATAATCTCATAATTATTCGCTTTTCTATCAATTGCTCGACAGTAATTTGTTCACCCATAGTAATACTTATGCTATCTTGAGAGAAGCCTCTACTGAAACCTATGGCCCCCGGGTCTATCTTCTATCATATTTGCTTCCAATCTACTTTTATTTGCACCTTTACTTTTTGCATCTATATTATAAAATACCAAAAATATATTTATCTTATCATACTATCTCTATTAGATCTCACTTTCGCAAGTGGCCGTGAAGGGATTGACAACCCCTTTATTGCGTTGGTTGCGAGTTCTTTGTTTGTTTGTGTAGGTGCATGGGACTTTTGAGGAGCCTCCTACTGGATTGATACCTTGGTTCTCAAAAACTGAGGGAAATACTTACGCTACTATTATTGCATCACCCTTTACTCTTCAAGGAAAACCAACGCAAGCTCAAGACGTAGCAAGAAGGATTTCTGGCGCCGTTGCCGGGGAGGTCTTCGCTCAAGTCAAGACATACCAAGTACCCATCACAAACTCATCTCCCTCACATTTACATTATTTGCCATTTGCCTCTCGTTTTCCTCTCCCCCACTTAACCCTTGCTGTTTTATTCGCCCTTTCTTTCCCAATCTCCTCCTCTCTTTCCGCTTGCCTTTTTCTGTTTGCTCATGTGTTAGATCTTTTACCTTGTCGTTATGGCTAGCTCAGTCTTTGTACCTTCGTCTCCCGACTTTGAAGTTCTCCACTTCAAGCAAAGACAAGGAGAAAATTTAAAATACGCTTGGTTTAGGATGTTAGAGTCTTGTCGTAGTTGTGCTTTAGAAGGAGATTTCAAGATTTTAATTCGCAATTTTTACATTGGGTTAACCTTACCCCATAAACAACTCCTTGATATTGCCGCAAAAGGGGACTTTATTGAAATTGATCCTAGTTCCGCTTATGAAATTTTAGAGGGGATAGTAGGAGTACTTCCCCGACAAGAAGGATTACCCTTCTCTCTTGAAGGAACCCAAATTTTAGAGAAATTACTTGAATTGCAAAAACTTGTTGAACCATTTAAGAATATTGTTGGGAGTATCAACTGCATGAATAATTTGGTTACAATTTACAATAAGCGGTTGGATGCCCTAGATCAAAGGATCTCTGAACATGAAGGGAAATGCAAAGAGCCTCCCGGGCTTGAGCATAACCCCATTGAAAAGTTGAGTGCCAAAGATGGCACTACTTAGATCTATCTTCGCTTTTATGCCTAGATATGGGCGTTAAACGATAGCACTAGTTGAGAGGCAACCCAATTTAATTTGTGTTTTTTTATTTTTGTTCCTGTTTAGTAATAAATCTTGCATCTACCTTCTTTTTATATGTGTTTTTTATCTTTTAATTAGTGTTTGTGCCAAGTAGAACCTATAGGATAACCTATGATGATAGTTGATTTGATTCTGCTAAAAAACAGAAACTTTGCGCACACGAATTTGGTTTTGTTAAATCACAGAAACTTGATTTTGCGTTGATTCTTTTTGATGATGATCAATAGATAAATTTTCCAGGACTTTCTATTTTGGTAGGACTTTTAGAGTTCCAGAAGTTTGCGTTAGTTACAGATTGCTACAGACTGTTCTGTTTTTGACAGATTCTGTTTTTCGTGTGTTGTTTGCTTATTTTGATGCATCTATGGCTAGTAAAATAGTTTATAAACCATAGAGAAGTTGGAATACAGTAGGTTTAACACCAAAATAAATAAATAATGAGTTCATTACAGTACCTTATGCAGTGGTTTTGTTTTCTTTCACTAACAGAGCTTATAAGATTTCCTGTTGAGTTTTGTGTTGTGAAGTTTTCAAGTTTTGGGTAAAGCTTTTATGGACTATGGAATAAGGAGTGGCAAGAGCCCAAGCTTGGGTATGCCCAAGGCACCGCAAGATATTCAAGGATATCTAAAAGTCTAAGCTTGGGGATGCCCCAGGAAGGCATCCCCTCTTTCGTCTTCGTTCATTGGTAACTTTACTTGGAGCTATATTTTTATTCGCCACATGATATGTGTTTTGCTTGGAGCGTCATGTATTATATTAATCTTTCCTTTTTAGTTTACCACAATCATCCTTGCTGTACACACCTTTTGGTAGAAGCCCACTTGATTAGAATTTGCTAGAATACTCTATGTGCTTCACTTATATTTTTTGAGCCTGATAGTTTTTACTCTAGTTCTTCACTTATATCTTTTAGAGCACGACGGTGGATTAATTTTGAAGAAATTGCTAGTCTCTCATGCTTCACTTATATTATTTTGAGAGTCTTTTAGAATATCATGGTATTTGCTATGGTTACAAATTTGGTCCTAGAATGATGAGCATCCAAGTTGGGTATAATAAAAACTATCATAGAAAGTGAATTGGATGCTATGATCAATTTGATGCTTGATAATTGTTTTGAGATATGGAGGTAGTGATATTAAAGTCATGCTAGTTGAGGTGATTATGAAAAATACTTGTGTTGAGGTTTGCGATTCCCATAGCATGCACGTATGGTGAACCGCTTAGTGATGAAGTTGGAGCACAATTTTATTTATTGATTGTCTTCCTTATGAGTGGTGGTCGGGGACGAGCGATGGTCTTTTCCTACCAATCTATGCCCCTAGGAGCATGCGCATAGTACTTTGTTTTTGATGACTTCTAGATTTTTGCAATAAGTATATGAGTTATTTTGACTAATGTTGAGTCCATGGATTATACGCACTCTCACCCTTCCACCATTGCTAGCCTCCCTTGTGCCGCGCAACTTTCGCCGGTACCATACACCCACCATATACCTTCCTCAAAACAGCCACCATACCTACCTATTATGGCATTTCCAGCCATTCCGAGATATATTGCCATGCAACTTTCCACCGTTCCGTTCATATGACACGCACTACTTTTGTCATATTGCTCTTTGCATGATCATGTAGTTGACATCGTATTTGTGGCAAGGCCACCTTCATAATTTTCATACATGTCGCTCTTGATTCATTGCATGTCCCGGTACACCGCCGGAGGCATTCATATAGAGTCATATCTTGTTCTAGCCTTGAGTTGTAATTCTTGAGTTGCAAATCCATAAAAGTGTGATGATCTTCATTATTAGAGCATTGTCCTAGTGAGGAAAGGATGATGAAGACTATGATTCCCCCACAAGTCGGGATGAGACTTCGGACTTTATAAAAAGAAAAAAAGAAGAAAGAAAAAAGAGAAAGGACAAAAAGAAAAAAAGAAAAAAGGCTAAAAAGAAAAAAAAGAGAAAAGAAAAATAATAATATGAGAGAAAATAGAGAAGGGACAATGCTACTATATCTTTTTCCACACTTGTGCTTCAAAGTAGCACCATGATCTTCATGTTAGAGAGTCTCATATTTTGTCACTTTCATATACTAGTGGGAATTTTTCATTATAGAACTTGGCTTGTATATTCCAATGATGGGCTTCCTCAAAATACCCTAGCTGTTCGTGAGCAAGCAAGTTGGATGCACACCCACTTAGTTTCTTTTGTTGAGCTTTCATATATTTATAGCTCTAGTGCATCCGTTGCATGGCAATCCCTACTCACTCACATTGATATCTATAAATGGGCATCTCCATAGCCCGTTGATACGCCTAGTTGATGTGAGACTATCTTCTCCTTTTTTTGTCTTCTCCACAACCACCATTACATTCCACATATAGTGTTATGTCCATGGCTCACGCTCATGTATTGCGTGAAAGTTGAAAAAGTTTGAGATTATTAAAGTATGAAACAATTGCTTGGCTTGTCATCGGGGTTGTGCATGAGTAAATACTTTGTGTGATGAAGATAGAGCAACAGCTAGACTATATAATTTTGTAGGGATGGCTTTCTTTGGCCATGTTATTTTGAGAAGACATGATTACTTTGATTTGTATGCTTGAAGTATCACTATTTTTATGTCAATATGAACTTTTACTTGGTATCATTTGGATTTGAACATTCATGCCCCAATAAATAAAATTACATTGAGAATTATGCTAGGTAGCATTCTACATCAAAAGTTCTGTTTTTATCATTTACCTACTCGAGGACGAGCAGGAATTAAGCTTGGGGATGCTTGATACGTCTCCAACGTATCTATAATTTTTGATTGTTCCATGCTATTATATTACCCCTTTTGGATGTTTATGGGCTTTATTTTACACATTTATATCATTTTTGGGACTAACCTACTAACCGGAGGCCCAACCCGTATTGTTGTTTTTTTGCCTATTTGAGTATTTCGAAGAAAAGGAATATCAAACGGAGTCCAAACGAAATGAAACCTTCGGGAGTGTGATTTTTGGAATGAACGTGGTCCAGGGGACTTGGAGTGCAAGTCAAGAAGCAGCCGAGGCGGCCACGAGAGGGTAGGGCGCCCCCCTATAGGGCGCACCCCCTGTCTCGTGGGCCCCTCGGGCGGCCACCGACGTACTTCTTCCTCCTATATAAGCCTACGTACCCCGAAAACATCCAGAGAGCCAACAAAACACAATTTCCACCACCGTAACCTTCTGTATCCGCGAGATCCCATCTTGGAGCCTTCGCGGGCGCTCTGCCGGAGGGGGAATCGACCATGGAGGGCTTCTACATCAACACCATATAGCCCCTCCGATGAGTTGTGAGTAGTTTACCACAGACCTTCGAGTCCATAGTTATTAGCTAGATGGCTTCTTCTCTCTTTTTGGATCTCAATACAATTTTCTCCCCCTCTCTTGTGGAGATCTATTCAATGTAATCTCTTTTTAGGTGTGTTTGTCGAGATCCAATGAATTGTGGGTTTATGATCAAGTTTATCTATGAGAAATATTTGAATCTCCTCTGAATTCTTTTATGTATGATTGAGTTATCTTCGCAAGTCTCTTCGAATTATCGGTTTGGTTTGGCCTACTAGATTGATTTTTCTTGCCATGGGAGAAGTGCTTTGCTTTGGGTTCAATCTTGCGGTGTCCTTACCTAGTGATAGCAGGGGTTGCAAGGCACGTATTGTATTGTTGCCATCGAAGATAAAAAGATGGGGTTTATATCATATTGCATGAGTTTATCCCTCTACATCATGTCATCTTGCTTAAGGCGTTACTCTGTTCTTATGAACTTAATACTCTAGATGCGGGCAGGAATCGATCGATGTGTGGAGTAATAGTAGTAGATGCAGGCAGGAGTCGGTCTACTTGTTGCGGACGTGATGCCTATATACATGATCATGCCTAGATAATCTCATAATTATTCTCTTTTCTATCAATTGCTCGACAGTAACTTGTTCACCCATAGTAATACTTATTGTCGGTGTCAAAACCGGCGGATCTCGGGTAGGGGGTCCCGAACTGTGCATCTAGGCGGATGGTAACAGGTGACAAGGGACACGATGTTTTAACCAGGTTCGGGCCCTCTTGATGGAGGTAAAACCCTACGTCCTGCTTGATTAATATTGATGATGTGTATTAGAAGAGTGGATCTACCACGAGATCAAGGAGGCTAAACCCTAGAAGCTAGCCTATGGTATGATTGTTGTAATGGAGGTTATGTCCTACGGACTAAAGCCCTCCGGTTTATAGAGACACCGGAGAGGGCTAGGGTTACACAGAGTCGGTTACAATGGTAGGAGATCTACATATCCGTATCGCCAAGCTTGCCTTCCACGCCAAGGAAAGTCCCATCCGGACACGGGACGGGGTCTTCAATCTTGTATCTTCGTAGTCTTGGAGTCCGGCGAACGATGATAGTCCGGCTGTCCGGACACCCCCTAGTCCAGGACTCCCTCAGTAGCCCCCGAACCAGGCTTCAATGACGATAAGTCCAGCGTGTATGTAGTCTTCGGCGTTGCAAGGTGGGTTGTCCTTTTAAGTTCCATGTACCTGCCGAACAGTGTCCGGCTTCCTCATCAATGTTGCGCTTCTTGGCTTCCACGCCCAATAATGGCCTTCTTCCACGCGTCGCACGAATGCGAAAAGCCAGGGTATCTTTTACGTTTTACCCCCTAGCTATGCAAATAATCTGCCTATAAGAGAGGCAAGAATCCAGATCCAAATCACACCATCTTCCCTCCGCGAATACTCATCGGAGCGCTTCTGACCAAGAATCCATTCCACCATGGACCGTCGTCGCGGCTCCTCTTCTCGCGCTCCCAGCCCTCTGCCAGGAGATTGGAGGAGATGCTCTGTTTTGCACAACGAGCTGGTGAAGCTCCAAGCAGGGGGATATCTCCCTCCGGCCTTCATGGTCCCGGTTCGAGGCGGGCTGGCCACCTACCAAGGTGGGAAGCAGGCGGAGGCTATCCCGAGCCCCAATAAAGGGGAGCGGGTATGCTTCGTCCCCTATCTGATAAGGGGACTCGGATTTCCTATACATCCGTTCCTCCGCGGGCTCCTGGAGTTCTACGAACTCCAGCTCCATCACCTTACACCCGCCTCTATTCTGCATATCGCGGGTTACGTAGCTCTTTGCGAGCTATTCCTGGGCATCGAGCCCCATTTCGCACTATGGAAGAGGTTGTTCTGCCTAGTGCCCCGCTCTCACAAGGGGTCTATATATCAAGTGGGCGGCGCCGAAATATGGCGCATTGCCGGGACCGGATATCCATCCGGGACCCCCAAGAAGGCGTCCAAAGACTGGCCTTCAGAATGGTTCTATATAGAAGACGCTCTGCTGCCGGACCCTGTTCGGATCGGCCTCCCGGAGTTTAGCACTGCTCCCTTGAAGAAACGCCTTAGTTGGCGCCCGCGGAGCCCCCAACTGGAGGAAGAAAAGAGCGTCCATTATCTGATGGGCCGAATAAGATTACTGGCCCACTCCAGGTTGACCACGATTGGAGTCATGGCAACATGCATTACGCGGGGGGTGCAGCCACTGCAGTACAGGGGCCACCCCATGTGGGATTTCAACGGGGAAGACGATGCCACCCGCCATGGCCGCAAAGGACCGGATTCGGCCGAGGAGCTGGTGCAGATCCTGTCTGGCCTGTACAAGGGGGAGAAGGAGGACTTCCTTCAGACGAACCCTTTGAATGGGTTCTCCATGAATAACCCCCGGTGCTGGGTAAGTGAACACTTTAAGGGTCTGACCCGTGCCTTCAAAGTTTAAGCTTCTCATATTGTGTCTTCGGCGCAGGAACTGCGCCGGACTATGGAGGACATGATAAGTCCAGCCCCGCAACCCGAGGATCCGGAGAGATCCCAGGATCCGGCCTCCGAAGAGGATCCGGACATAAAGGTGGAGCTAATCGACGGGGTGTTCCACCAGCTCAGCATAGATAATGCTTTAGTCGCCATCACGGCTGACTACCCCGGACTATATCCGGCTTCCCAGGTGATTGTGACCGAAGTTTTGACACCGTTATTCCTTCTTTGTCTATTTCTGACCACCGTATACGATGGCGCTGTGCAGGAGGCGCCTTCAGGGCGGGAAGCCGAGCCTGCGGTGGCTGACCAACAAAGGCCAGTCCGGACCAGCAGGCGGAAGAGGAGCACGGCATGGACTGAAACATCGCCGCAAAGGTATAGCTCACAACTCACTACTTGGAGCAACGTTCCTAGGAAGCGTTTGAGTGCTCATGACTTTTGTAGGAGAAAAAGCGCCCGCCGGACTGCGGGCGTGGAAGTTGCCAATCCGACCTCTACCAGCCAGGCTCCAACACCTGGTCTGGAGGGCGAGGCGAGCGCAAGGCGCGAGCCGGTCACTCCTCCAACGGAGGATACCGACAGACTGTCTGCCACCAAGTCTGAGGTGGAGAGCGCCATGAACCACAGGCGCTGCCGGATAGTATTTCGTGACGCGTGCTTCTCCCCTGAGGTATTGAATGCCTTTAACGCGGGGGACGCGCACCTCCGTGCTGCTCAAGATGGTTTTACCAGAGCCACGGAGCAATATGTAAAAGACATACGGGTAAGAGAATTTAATAGTTATATATGCTAGTAGCCCCCGAGACTTAAAGTAGTTATGTTAACTGATTTAAGGATCATTTGAAACGCAGGATCTTACCGAGAAGAATACCCAACTGTCTCAGGAGCTGCAAGCGTGCAAGACCCAACTTGAGGCCGCACTTGCTGCCGCAGGAGGAAACACAGAGACCCCTCCTGGTAACACATTTTTATTGATAAATATAAGCGCCGTGCGGCTTTGCGCGCAAGTCTAATAATGACATTGCAGGTGCCGCCGGACAAGATCCGGACAGGCAAGAATTACTGCGCCAGCTGAAGGCCGGCGAGAGGGTGCTGAATAGGGTGCAGCAAGAGAGGAACAAGCTCCAGGATGCCCACGCCAAGCTTGGGGAAGAGCTGAGAGGTGTTCGGGCCGAGCTGTCTGGCTCCGTTAAGGAGAATCAGCGGCTTCGTCGCGGCATCTATAGTAAGTGCTTAAGCGAACTCCTTTGAAAAGAAGAGTTCGGCGAGGAAGTCAATTGACAAAATATGTCTTGTAGGTATACTCACAGGTCGCCCTGCGGAGGAGATGCCTGTATCAACGGGTGATCAACTTCCTGAGCTATTGCAACTGCTCGAACGAGTTCGGCAGGCAATGAGCGGCGTCGTCCAGGCTTTATGGCCAGCCCTCTCCCTACCCGAAGGCCTTGGGGAGCTTGCGGAGAAGCTGCAGGGAGTGCGGCAGCGC
Organism: Triticum dicoccoides; assembly: GCF_002162155.2. Classification (NCBI taxonomy): domain Eukaryota; kingdom Viridiplantae; phylum Streptophyta; class Magnoliopsida; order Poales; family Poaceae; genus Triticum; species Triticum dicoccoides. The sequence goes on from NC_041391.1 coordinate 551,607,427, forward strand.
TTCCATTTGTGGAAGATTTCTGCCTGCCGCCAAGGTGCCAGGGAGGCTTGGGCCATGGTGAAGACGCGTTACAAGAAGGCGGATCCCAACCACATGGCCGAGGTCGGACCTGTGGGGCCCGATGGGAAGGAGATCCCTGTGAGTTTAGTATATGGCCAAGTAGAGTTGGCCGCTAAATTTTCCCAACGAGACTGTAAATTAGACAGCCTGTTAGACGGGATTGAGGAGGAATACAGTCAGTAGATTTGACAATGTATTTTTAAAATGACATGTGAAATGCCTTCTAGCCGGATTGTAGACCGTTTGTCTTTGCCGACCTTTTCGCTTCAACCTCGGGACCCTAGAGTCCGGAGTGTGTCCGAATACCTTCTTGGTTAAGAAACAACCGGGGTATGCATGGAGACCAGGCGTAGGGGTCATTAGTGCTTTATCAGACAAGTGCCCAACTAGTTATGTTATATTACATGGTTAGTAAGAAACATCTTCCATGGAGAATAGTTCCGTTAAGGGTTCCTTTCCCTGGGAGGCATGCCCTAAAGTCCATGTCCGGACTGCAAAAAAGGCAGAAAAACATCTGGGGGCAGATAGATAAGTAGGTAAAAATCATCTTTCAAGTCACCGGCCGAATATTCCCTTAAGAACGCTAGCTTTCGGCTTCACCCAATCTGAGGTACACATCCGGCTGACCCGACAGTAACAATCGCAGAGGTGCTCCCTTTACCTCCTAGCCGAACAATCGGGAACGTAGGGGTAAGCACAGGAGCCAGGCAACCCAGCTTGGCCAAAACTTAAGTCATATCGATGCATATAATGGTGAGTAAAAGGTACATGTGGAAGCTTGACACATGTGCTGGGCATGAAGCCCTTATAGTTGAGCTTCTGAAAAAGAAGCCCCCAGGTATAATGAGTGCGGATGGCACATCAAGTGTATGCAGACAATACGCAAGTAGGCCCTTAAGGGCTTTTTAGTAAAATGGTTAAGAGAAGAAAGAGAAACAAAGGACAGCCGAAGTGTAAAAATTTGAACGGGGGAAGGGGACGAACTCTTAGTCCGGCGCTAGGCATAGAATCTTCGGAGGCGGGCTGCGTTCCATGGGTTCGGCTCGAGTCGGTTGTTCGACGCATTTCGTAGACGGTACGCGCCGCCGGTCAGGACTTGATCGATAATGAAGGGGCCCTCCCATTTGGGCTTGAGCTTGTCTTTTTTCTTGTCCGGCAGGCGTAGAACTAGTTCGCCAATGTTATAAGTCTTGGCCCGTACTTCTCTTCTTTGATATCTTCGAGCCTGCTGCTGATAGAATGCGGAACGAGCCTTGGCGACGTCGCGTTCTTCCTCCAATGCGTCCAAGCTGTCCTGCCGATCCAGCTCGGCCTCTCTTTCTTCATACATGCGCACTCGAGGTGAGTCATGAATAATGTCACAGGGCAGAACTGCTTCTGCGCCGTATACCATAAAAAATGGTGTGAATCCGGTAGTACGGTTGGGCGTTGTCCGCAGCCCCTAGAGCACGGAGTCGAGCTCCTCTACCCAGTGCGTGTCAGATTTCGTAAGCGACCGCACTAGTCTGGGTTTAATGCCGCTCATTATGAGACCATTTGCTCGTTCCACTTGACCGTTGGTTTGAGGATGATAGATTGAAGCGTAATCGAGCTTAATGCCCATGTTTTTGCACCATGACTTAACCTCATCGGCCGTGAAGTTCGTGCCGTTGTCGGTGATGATGTTGTGGGGGACACCATAACGATGTACTACCCCGGATATAAAGTCTATCACTGGTCCGGACTCTGCCGTTTTAACTGCTTTGGCCTCTATCCATTTGGTGAACTTGTCCACCTTGACCAATAGGTACCTTTGCTTGTGGGTTCCCCCTTTAAGGGGTCCAACCATGTCAAGCCCCCAGACCGCGAACGGCCAGGTAATGGGTATAGTTTTGAGGGCGGTGGGTGGCATATGGCTCTGATTAGCAAAGAGCTGACAACCGACGCATCTTTGGACTAAGTCCTGAGCATCTGCCCGGGCCGTCGGCCAATAAAATCCCGTACGGAATGCCTTCCTACAAGGGCCCGAGCTACGGCGTGGTGTCCGCCTAGTCCGGCATGAATTTCAGCCAGGAGGTTTCGCCCTTCCTCTTCGGAGATACACCTTTGAAAGACTTCGGTTGTGCTTTTCTTATAAAGTTCTCCCTCATGGACCTTGTAGGCTTTAGATCGCCGGACTATGCAGCGGGCCTCATTTTGGTCTTCGGGAAGTTCCTGCCTAAGCAAGTAGGCTAGGAATGGTTCTATCCATGGGGCGATTACTGCCATTATGTTGTGGGCTGAAGGTGTTGTGTCATCGGCTGGATCGCCGGTTGGCGCAGTTTTTTCTGGTTTGTCGTTTCCGGACTCCTCTTCCCATAGTACGGATGGCTTAAAGAGCCGTTCCAGGAAGATGTTAGGAGGGACAGCGTCGCTTTTTGCACCGATGCGTGCCAGCACATCGACTGCTTGGTTATTATCTCGGGCTACGTGATGGAATTCGAGTCCTTCAAACCGAGCTGACATTTTTAGGACAGCGTTGCGATATGCTACCTTTTTCGGATCCTTGGCGTCGAAATCTCCATTTATTTGAGATATTGCAAGGTTTGAATCCCCGCGCACCTCTAGGCGTTGAATGCCCATGGAGATTGCCATCCGGAGACCATGTAAAAGGGCCTCGTATTCGGCTGCGTTGTTGGAGTCCGTGTACATTATTTGAAGTACGTATTGGACTGTGTCCCCGGTCGGGGACGTCAATACGACGCCAGCCCCCAGTCCGGCCAACATTTTAGAGCCGTCAGAGTGCATAATCCAATTGGAGTATGCGCCGTACTCTTTAGGGAGTTCAGCTTCGGTCCATTCAGCGACAAAGTCAGCCAAAACTTGTGACTTTATAGCTCACCGAGGTTTGTAAGTTATATCGAATGGTAAGAGCTCAATGGCCCATTTTGCAATCCTGCCCGTTGCGTCGCGGTTATTTATGATGTCATTGAGTGGTACTTCGGAGGCCACTGTTATCGAACACTCTTGAAAGTAGTGTCGGAGCTTCCGGGATGCCATGAACACCGCATACGCTATCTTCTGATAGTGTGGGTAACGGGACTTGCAGGGGGTTAACACAGTGGATACATAATACACTGGTTTTTGAAGAGGGAATTTATGCCCTTCTGTCTCTCGTTCGACGACGAGTACCGCGCTTACAACTTGATGCGTTGCTGCGATGTATAACAACATTGGTTCGCCCAGGTTGGGCGCAGCCAGGACCGGATTTGTTGCCAATATGGCCTTTATTTCTTCGAGTCCGGCAGTGGCAGCATCCGTCCACTCAAAGTGTTCGGTGCACCTGAGGAGGCGATAGAGGGGCAATGCCTTTTCTCCTAGACGGGAGATAAAGCGGCTTAGAGCCGCCACGCATCCAGTCAATTTTTGTATTTGCTTGAGGTCTTTTGGGATATCTAGCTGTGACAGAGCTCGGATCTTGGCTGGGTTTGCTTCAATTCCTCTACCGGATACAATGAAGCCCAGTAGATTTCCAGCTGGTACGCCGAAAACGCATTTTTCCGGATTCAGCTTGATGTCATATGCTCTGAGGTTGTCGAACGTGAGCCTCAAGTCGTCTACTAGAGTTTCGACGTGTTTGGTTTTGACGACTACATCGTCTACGTATGCCTCTACTGTTTTGCCGATCTGGGTGGCCAGACATGTTTGAATCATGCGCTGATATGTTGCACCGGCATTTTTAAGTCCGAAGGGCATCGTGTTGAAGCAGAATGGTCCATATGGAGTGATGAATGCCGTTGCAGCTTGGTCTGCTTCCGCCATCTTAATTTGATGGTATCCGGAGTATGCGTCAAGGAAGCACAATGAATCGTGTCCTGCAGTAGCATCGATTATCTGGTCGATGCGGGGGAGGGGGAAGGGATCCTTTGGGCATGCTTTGTTGAGGTCTTTAAAATCGACGCATAGGCGCCATGATTTGTCCTTCTTTGGTACCATTACCAGATTTGCTAGCCAATCCGGATGTTTGATATCTCTGATGAATCCGGCTTCCAGTAGTTTGGCTAGCTCTTCTCCCATTGCCTATCTTTTGGGTTTGGAAAATCGTCGAAGAGCCTGTTTGACTGGCTTGAATCCTTTGAGGATGTTTAGGCTGTGTTCTGCCAATCTGCGAATTCCGGGCATATCCGAGGGGTGCCAGGCGAAAATGTCCCAATTTTCCCAAAGGAATTCTCGCAGTGCGGCGTCTACATCAGGGTTCAATTGTGCCCCGATGGAGGCCGTCTTTGTTGGGTCCGTTGGGTGGACCTGGAATTTTATTATTTCGTCCGCTGGTTTGAAGGAGGTGGACTTGGATCTCTTATCGAGTATCACATCGTCCCTATTTACCGTAGAGCGCAGCGCGGTGAGTTCTTCTGCCGCTAGGGCTTCGGATAGTGCCTCCAGGGCTAATGCGGCTGTCTTGTTTTCGGCGCGGAGTGCTATGTCCGGATCACTAACGAGGGTGATTATTCCACCGGGCCCAGGCATTTTGAGCTTCATGTACCCGTAATGGGGTACGGCTTGAAAAATTGTGAATGCCTCTCGTCCTAGTATAGCGTGATATCTGCTGTTGAACGGGGCCACTTGGAATGTGACTTCTTCGGATCTGTAATTGTCCGGCAAGCCGAACACCACATCAAGTGTGATTTTTCCTGTGCAGTGCGCTTCCCGGCTAGGGATTATTCCTCTGAAGGTTGTGTTGCTTCGCTCATTGCGGCTCCAGTCTATTTCCATTTTTTGAAGGGTTTCCTCGTAGATGAGGTTTAATCCGCTGCCTCCATCCATGAGGACCTTTGTAAGTCGAAAGCCATCCACTATTGGACTAAGTACCAGTGCTGCTGGTTCTCGGGCCATTCGGAATTTAGGTTCGTCACTGGCGTTGAAGGTGATGGCGGTGTCGCTCCATGGATTTGTTGTTGCTACTTGGTAGACTTCGGCGAGGCTGCGGATTGTTCGTTTCCGCATATTTTTTGATGCGAAAGTCTCGAAGACTGTTGATACCGTACCGGTATTGTTGGAGTGGTTTTCCGGGGCTAGAAGCTCCTCGCCACTTTTGGCCACCTGCCGTAATATCCAACATGCTCGAAGGCTATGTGTTGGGACGGCGCCTTCTGTACTGTGAAGTTTACAGGGTCCGCTAAGCCATCCCTCCAGTACGGTTCCGTGCCCTCTATGGGGTTTTTGCTTTTTGATTTTTGTGACCGGTGCCTGAGTGTAATGCACCCTCTTGTTGCGGACTAGGGTTATATTCGGGGCCGGATAGTCCCAAAATTTATTTTCGGTTTTCCGGAAACTCTCCATCGCACAGTACTTTCGTACTATGGACGCCAAGTCGGCGAAGCGTGTAATTTCACGACGGCTGACGGCGTTCCGGATTCCCTCGTCCGTGCAATTATTGCAAAAAATTGAGATTGCGGTTTCTTCTCGGCAGTCCTTTATCCTGTCCATAACCAGGAGGAATCTGGCCCAGTAGTGATGTACTGCTTCAGCGGGCTCTTGCCGGATTAGAGATAGATCGCATAAGTCTGGGAGGGTGGGTGAAATTAAGTCCGAACCCTACCCGTCTCGAGGCTCGAAGGCCGGGAAGTTTCCAAATTTGGAAGCTTGGATTGCTGGACGTTGTCCAACGAGTCCGGAACGATGCCTGACTTTAAGTTCAGTGCTCGATCGGAGTCCGTCCCTCCGCGGGAATCTGGCATGGAGGGTTCGGGAGCCCGGACATGGCTATTTTTCAATACAGGAGAAGAGTCGCCGCATTGTTCTTCTACCACTGCAACGTGGTGGGTGACCTGGGGAGAGTTAATCTCTCTCAGATCGGTTTTAAGCACAATCTGATTGTAGTCTGTAGCGACTCCCAGGGCGGCGATGCGATCCAAGAGCTCGTTGACAGACAAGAGCTCTATTGGATCCAGCCGCTCGGCGAATTCCGAGCTGACATGAAGATTGCTTTTGACGACTTGAGAGGTCATTGTCGAAGCGGTGGTCGGACGGGCGGCCATAAGTAAACCACCTAGCCGTATAGTTTGGCCGGCGGCCAAAGCTCCTTTGGTGAAAATACCGTCTTTGAAGACGGGAGAAGGCATCCTTCCTATCGGCGACGGCACAGAGGAACTCTCAACGAAAGCACCAATGTCGGTGTCAAAACCGGCGGATCTCGGGTAGGGGGTCCCGAACTGTGCATCTAGGCGGATGGTAACAGGAGACAAGGGACACGATGTTTTACCCAGGTTCGGGCCCTCTTGATGGAGGTAAAACCCTACGTCCTGCTTGATTAATATTGATGATGTGTATTACAAGAGTGGATCTACCATGCGATCAAGGAGGCTAAACCCTAGAAGCTAGCCTATGGTATGATTGTTGTAATGGAGGTTATGTCCTACGGACTAAAGCCCTCCGGTTTATATAGACACCGGAGAGGGCTAGGGTTACACAGAGTCGGTTACAATGGTAGGAGATCTACATATCCGTATCGCGAAGCTTGCCTTCCACGCCAAGGAAAGTCCCATCCGGACACGGGACGGGGTCTTCAATCTTGTATCTTCGTAGTCTTGGAGTCCGGCGGACGATGATAGTCCGGCTGTCCGGACACCCCCTAGTCCAGGACTCCCTCACTTATGCTATCTTGAGAGAAGCCTCTAGTGAAACCTATGGCCCCCGGGTCTATCTCCTATCATATTTGCTTCCAATCTACTTTTATTTGCACCTTTACTTTTTGCATCTATATTATAAAATGCCAAAAATATATTTATCTTATCAAGCTATCTCTATTAGATCTCACTTTCGCAAGTGGCCGTGAAGGGATTGACAACCCCTTTATTGTGTTGGTTGCGAGTTCTTTGTTTGTTTGTGTAGGTGCGTGGGACTTTTGAGGAGCCTCCTATTGGATTGATACCTTGGTTCTCAAAAACTGGGGGAAATACTTGCACTACTATTGCTGCATCACCCTTTCCTCTTCAAGGAAAACCAATGCAAGATCAAGACGTAGCACCTATCTTCTGGTATATAGGTCATTTTGACCTAGAAAAAAAATCAAGAGAGGCCTTTCGGAGAATTTGTATGGACCAGAAGGCATAACTTGGGCCAAAGAAGTACCACAGGGGGCACAACCCACCTCGGCATGCCTTGGGGCCCAGGCGCGCCCTGGTGGGTTGTGCCCACCTCGGTGGCCTCCCGCACGGCCTCTTCGCCCTATAAATATCCAAATATTCTAGAACCCCCAAGAAGAACTCTAGATCAGAAGTTCCGCCGCGGCAAGCCTCCGTAGCCATGAAAAACCAATCTAGACCTCGTTTCGGCATTCCGTCGGAGGAGAAATCATCACCGATGGCCATCTTCATCATCCTGGCGCCCACCATGATGAGGAGGGAGTAGTCCACCCTCGAGGCTAAGGGTTTGTACCAGTAGCTATGTGTTTAATCTCTCTCTCTTTCTTCTCTCTCTCTCTCTCTCTCTCGTGTTCTTGAGATGGCAAGATCTTGATGTATCGCTGGCTTTGTTTATATAGTTGGATCATATGGTGTTTCTTCCTCTCTATCTTGTTGTGATGAATTGAGTTTTCCCTTTGAGATCTCATTTTATTGGATTGAATATTTTTATGGACTTGAGAGTACTTGACATATGTCTTGCATACAATACCCGTGGTGACAATGGGGTATTATATTGATTCACTTGAGATATGTTTTGGCACTCAACTAGCGGATTCCCGAGGTGATATTGGGGTAATCTATGCATAGGGATTGATGCACGTTCTCGTCTTTGTTTCTTTGGTAGAAATCTTGGGGCACTCTCTTTGAGTTTCTTTGTGTTGGATTGAGTATTATTAATATGAAATTGTTTGATGTGTGTCGTATAATTAAATCATGGATACTTGTGGTGACATCGGAGTATCTAGGTGACATTAGAGTTGGTTGATGCGTATCACATGGTGTTAGTACAAACTCTTGGATAGATTGATCGGAAAGAATAACTTTGTGTTATTTTAGTATGAACTCTTGAATAGATCGATCAGAAAGAATAACTTTAAAGTGGTTTTGCACCCTACAAACAATTTCTTCTTATGTTCTCTGTTGGATAGGAACTTTGGAGTGATCCTTCATCGCACGTTGAGGGATGGTTATATGATCCAATTACATTAGCATTGTTGGGAGATTGCATTAGGTAAAGTATGGACCCTAGGCCTCATTTTCAAGCATTGCAATACCGTTTGTGCTCACTTTTGTTACTCATTACCTTGCTGTTTTCTGTTACTATTACGAAAATCAATATCTACTATAATTACTACACTTGTATCACCATCTCTTTGCCGAACTAGTGCGCCTATACAATTTGCCATATATTTGGTGTGTTGGGGACACAAGAGAATTTTTATTATTTGGTTGCAAGGTTGTTTGAGAGAGCCCATCTTCATCCTACACCTCCCATGGATTGATAAACCTTAGGTCATCCACTTGAGGGAAATTTGCTACTGTCCTACAAAACTCTACGCTTGGAGGCCCAACACGAGTCTACAAGTACGAGTTGTGTAGTATACATTAGCACCTTACAAGGCGCCAGAGAAGAAGGGAAAGAAGAAGAAGGACCAACCGAAGACCAAGGAAGGCCTCCGTCGAAGAGCTCATCCGGACTCCCAGGCCCGAGATGCCGTGGCCTCGTCTGCCCAAGATGGGGAGGAGGACAAAGACAAGGAGGAAAGTGCGTCCTCCCACTCCAAGAAGAGGGTAGTGTCGGTGTCAAAACCGGCGGATCTCGGGTAGGGGGTCCCGAACTGTGCGTCTAGGTGGATGGTAACAGGAGACAAGGGACACGATGTTTTTACCCAGGTTCGGGCCCTCTCGATGGAGGTAAAACCCCACTCCTTCTTGATTAATATTGATGATATGGGTAGTACAAGAGTAGATCTACCACGAGATCAAAGAGGCTAAACCCTAGAAGCTAGCCTATGGTATGATTGTTGTTCGTCCTAAGGACTAAAACCCACCGGTTTATATAGACACCAGAGAGGGCTAGGGTTACATAGAGTCGGTTACAATGGTAGGATATCTACATATCCGTATTTCCAAGCTTGCCTTCCATGCCAAGGAAAGTCCCATACGGACACGGGACGGAGTCTTCAATCTTGTATCTTCATAGTCTAGGAGTCCGTCCAACGGTGATAGTCCGGCCATCCGGACACCCCCTAATGCAGGACTCCCTCAGTAGCCCCTGAACCAGGCTTCAATGACGTCGAGTCTGGCGCGCATACTGTCTTCGGCATTGCAAGGCGGGTTCCTCCTCCGAATACTTCATAGAAGATTTTGAACACAAGGATAGTGTCCGGCTCTGCAAAATAAGTTCCACATACCACCGTAGAGAGAATAACATTTACACATGTTCAATCTGCTGACGTATTCGGTGGCGTGACATCACACCACGGCCAAGCCTTTATTCGAATCGTTTTTACTGTTCCACCTCAGCGTGTTTAGCGAAGCGGTTTCCTTGGCACGTCTTGTCAAAGCAGAGATTGTGTCCCCTTATTCCGGGATTCTCATCAATGCGGGCGTGGGTAGCCCAACCGTGCCATTGATTACGGTGCTTGGGAGATAAGCGAGTTTTACCAGGCTGGTGGGGACGCATAGTTTCATCCGTCCATATAAGGGGATAAGGATCCACCTTTTTACCTACGCCTTCTTCCTCCTTTGCTTACCCATTTCCGCGTACTCGAGCTCCAGTGCCCAAGTCCGCACATCTAGCCTCAACCTTCCCCAGCCATGTCCGGAGCGGGATGCAAGTGGATGGCCTCCTCCGTCACGGAGGGGCACATCAAAAAGTTGAGGAAAGTCGGATACCTGCACAACGACATTGCGCACCGGCTTCCAGACGAGGGGCAGCTCGTCCCCACCCCCAGGCCCCATGAGAGGGTGGTGTTCCTTCCCCATTTCCTTCATGGACTGGGCTTCCCACTCCACCCATTTGTCCAGGGGCTCATGTTCTACTACGGCCTGGATTTCCATGATCTGGCCCTGAATTTCATCCTCAACATCTCAGCGTTTATCGTTGTGTGCGAGGCCTTCCTCCGCATCAAACCCCACTTCGGCTTATGGCTGAGGACCTTCAATGTCAAGCCGAAGGTAGTGGGCGGCCAGCAGGCGGAGTGCGGAGGCGCCATGGTGGGCAAGATGCCCAACATCATATGGCTCGAGGGCGCCTTCGTGGAAACCATCAAAGGGTGGCAATCGAGGTGGTTCTACATCACCGAGCCGCGAGACCATGAATGGACAGCGGACCCCGAATTCAGATCTGGCATCCCCACACGGCTCACCTCCTGGAAAGAGAAGGGCCTGACATGGGGTGATTTGGAAGAGCTGACCGGACTCCAAACCTGCGTCCAAAACCTTGTGAACAAGAAGATCAAGCTCTTCAACGCAGTCCAGGTCATGCTCATCCGCCGGATCCTCCCATGCCAACAACGGGCTTTCAAGTTGTGGGAGTTTGATCCGGCACAGAACCAGACCTTGAGCAGGCTCTTCGACACTACGTACGAAGACGCCTGGAAGGTGCTGTTCAAGGGCGCCGAGGCTCCAGCATCCGCTACCGAAGATCGCAGATTCAGCTCGCAGCATCAAGCCGGCGAGGTAAGCTATTTTACCCTTTACGGGACACTTGTTTTTCATAGTTTGACTCTATGCGGGATCTAAACTCCCTTACCTTTGACAGGCCTGGCAGAAGAAGTCCGGGCAGGTTAGCTGTCCGGCTCCCTTACCAGAAGACCCAGCGGACGCCTGATTGACGGGGCTGCTGGTTCCGGCACCTCACGTGGTGCCGGACAAGAAGGCCAAGAAGAAGGCCATGGGAAACCGAAAGAGTTCCTGGCATCAGGTGTTATCGGACTCATCGTCCGATGACTCCGAGGCGGACTCCTCCCGCGAAGACGAGGAGGAGAAAAAAGAGGCTTCTCCCCCAGCGGGGGGAGAGAAGAAAAGGAAGGCCTCCCCAACTGGGGAGGCCGGAGGGTCCAAGAAGGGAAGGACCCTTCCTCCGGACTTCTCCACCAACGCCGACGACGGCGAAGAGGATTGGCCCTCGAGGGCCAAGCCCCTGGCAAGATCGTAAGTGTCCGGATTCCAGAATAACTCATGATTTTCCTTTGTCGCGTAGTGTCTTCTAACGCCGAATACAACCATGTAGCCCGCCCAAGGATGAGCTCCCCGCTTCGTCGAGCGGCTCCCTGGATTCGTTGGATGTGAATAGCACTTCACTTCCGACCGCCTCCTCCCCCCGTGACGCAGACGACGCCGCGGTGGAGTCCCAAAAGGGGCCCAACCAGGAGGAAGTGGTCCTGGAGGCGCCGCAAGGCGACCTCCCGGACTCCAGGCGCAAAGAGGGCAAAACCCCAGAGGGCTCTAAGTCCGGCCCTGTGCCGGACTCCGTACCGGAACCTACAGTGATTCCGAAGTCCGGCAGGCGGGCCCTTTGTAAGAAGGGAAAGACTGCAACGCCGGTGGCCTCCCTCCAACCGGAGGCACCATATAACTTGCTGGAGGCGCTTAACGGCGCCTCCATCGACGAGGAGCACCGCACTGTTATGAGTGCGCTGATCCAGAAAGTTCAGTCCGCCAAGAGCGGGCTGACTAAAGCCTGTACCAGCCTTCTAATAGGCTTTGAGGTATGTAATTAAGATATTTAAAAATAGTACAACATAGACAGTAGCCCCTGATTCTCAGTTTGGTGTTCGGAAAGAAAAGCCGAACTGAGGATCTAAAAAGATATACACAGGAGTCTAACATAAGCATGTCAATATGGGAATGCAGGCTGTGCTGCTGACCTCTGCCGCACTGACTGCAGAGGTCAATGTATTGAAGTAGAGCCTTGAGCAGTCCGAGAATGAGCTCGGCCGTGCCAAGAAGCAGCTTGAGGACAAGGAAGGTAAGTAATACCTTATTAAAGTAATACCTTATAGAAAGGATTTGGTTGCAAAAAATGATAGGAATAACGTGAGTATTGCAGGGGCCACGAACGAGGTGGCGACCCTGAAGGAGGCGCTGTCCAAGGCCGAAAAAAGTGCGTCCACGGAGCGCACCGAGCGAGAGAAGCAGGAGGCGCGGGTGGCGGAGGTGCGGCAAGAGCTCCAGGCTTTCATGGAAAAACACGAGAGTTTGGAGCGTGACTCGAAGACTCGAGAGTCCGAGCTCGCGTTGGCTCTTGAGAGTGCCAAAGCCGCTAAGGCCGAAGCCCAGAAGGCCCTCCAAGAGATTGAGGCGATAAAAAAGATAGCGGCGGGTAAGGCATTCTTCATGCAAAGCAAGTATGTAAAAGTGAATTATCTGTTACTTACCCGAATTCGGAGCTCTCCAGGAGCGTTCACAGATCTGCCCTGTAGTGTGTCCGATGCTGCCGCGTTCTATCGAGCCGAGGAGGGGAGCTCGACGGAAAAGGTGTTCTGGTCTCAATATGATGAGGCCGGACATCCAGTGCCCCTGAGCGACCAGCTGAAGCAGCTGGTCGAGCTCCACAAGGTGGCCGAACAGGCCATGAAGGGCCTCATAGTTCGGCTGTGGCCTAAAGAAGCCATGCCTGGGAGCTACTTCGGTCTGGTGCGGTGGCTGGTGGGCGCCTGTCCATGGATTGAAGTCATCAAGCGTTCCGTCTGCATTGAAGGTGCCCGTCGGGCCCTTGCCCGCGCTAAAGTGCACTGGGGCAATATGGACGCCGAGAAGCTTGTGACGGACGCGCCACTGCCGGGCAAGGAGTATCGCACGCCCGAGATGTACTATAAGGGTGTCCTGAAGGGTGTCCGCCTTATAGTGGGTGAGTGCTCCAAAGATGTAATTTTTGAGTAGACTCGCATTTGTTATCCTGTACGCTGAAAACTTTGTTCATATGCACTAAGCAACGCTTGTTAATTTAAAATATTACCTTCTGTGCGGCCGTTTATCAAATTTGAGAGATGGCAAGTCGTTGGCTTCAGCCCCCATGCCACGAGTGCTGGGGTGTTCGGGATAAACTTGAGCGCTCTTGTTCCCATTTTTGGGTCCTTCGAGGGAGGCGCTCAACACAAGGAACAAGGCAACCGGACTATAATGCTTGAACACTCCCACTTAGCCATAGAACTCTATAATTTTAAATTTCAGCGAAGCCCCTAGTGTTTGGAAGACCGAATTCGGGGCGCTATCCACGCCTGGGCCGGACAAAGCCGACTCCTCGCTCTAAGCGGCATAAGTCTTTAGGGACTCGAAAAACCTCTCGAACAGCGACCGGCTCTCGCCCTATCATGACGGTCAGTTTTAGCTTTCTCCACTGAGGTGCTCAACCCAGCTCAACCGGGGCACAATCGCAGTGGTTTTCCCAGCGCTACCTTAGCCGATATAATGGAACGTAAGGTACCAAAACATGGGAGCCGGGCAAACCCAACTATTGACCCAAGACATGATTCGAAGCCGATGCATATAGTGCTATAAGTTCGGGGTGCCGCACTTGTTAAAGTGTTCGGACTTATCACACCATATTTTGGGGTACTTAAGCCCCTGGTGTATTTGGCCGTACCAAAGCGTACGGATGCAACATGTCATAAGTGAACATATATAGATAGAAAAAGGAATGCAATAATAGGCAAAAAGCGATGCATTGTTTATTCAAAAAATACTGCAATGAAAGCAGAATGATACAAATAGCGCGATAAGCAAGGGATGGGACTATTTAACATTCCCCCCTCCAGGGGTAGGCTGCGGGATGGTATGTAAAACAGGTATACTGCTCGTAATAGAGACCACCTGGACACTCGATGTAGCTTTTCTGCTTCCCTGCCTGTTGCATCGTGAGTTCGGCAATTCTACTGCTGGACAGGGCTTCTGGAAAACAGAGTCCTGAGAATAAGAAAAAAAAAGAATGACACAATTGGGAGCCCCTGGTGCGGTTGAGCCGCTCTCCGGGCATGCCGTGGTCGTGCCCCCACCCCTATGCCCATGGTATCTCCAGAGCATAGTTATGTACGCGTGGTACTGGTCTCGTGATTTCGCGAGGGCTGGTGTCGGTGTCAGAACCGGCGGATCTCGGGTAGGGGGTCCCGAACTGTGTGTCTAGGCGGATGGTAACAGGAGACAAGGGACACGATGTTTTTACCCAGGTTCGGGCCCTCTCGGTGGAGGTAAAACCCTACTCCTGCTTGATTAATATTGATGATATGGGTAGTACAAGAGTAGATCTACCACGAGATCAAAGAGGCTAAACCCTAGAAGCTAGCCTATGGTATGATTGTTGTTCGTCCTACGGACTAAAACCCTCCGGTTTATATAGACATCGGAGAGGGCTAGGGTTACACAGAGTCGGTTACAATGGTAGGAGATCTACATATCCGTATTGCCAAGCTAGCCTTCCACGCTAAGGAAAGTCCCATCCGGACATGGGACGAAGTCTTCAATCTTGTATCTTCATAGTCTAGGAGTCCGGCCAAAGATGATAGTTCGGCTATCCGGACACCCCCTAATCCGGGACTCCCTCAGTAGCCCCCGAACCAGGCTTCAATGACGACGAGTCCGGTGCGTTGATTTTCTTCGGCATTGCAAGGCTGATTCTTCTGCAAATCCTGTGTTGAATAGTGTCCGACTTCTTGTAAATATCGCGCTCCTCGGCTTCCACGCCCAATATTGGCTGTACCCCATTCGCATGAGGGGTCAATATATCAAGTGGGCGGAGCCGAACTATGGCGCATCGCCAGGACCGGATATCTATCCGTAACCCCGAAGAAGGCGTCCGAAGACTGGCCTTCGGAATGGTTTTACATGGAAGACGTCCCACTGCCAGATCCTGTTCGGATCGGCCTCCCGGAGTTCAGTAATGCTCCTTTGAAGAAACGCCTAAGCTGGTGTCCGCGGAGCCCCTAGAGGGAAAATGACAGGGATGTCCTCTACCTGATGAGCCGAATAAGGTTATTAGCTCATTCCGGCCTGACTATGACCGGAGTCATGGCCACATGCATTATGCGGGGGGTGCAGCCGCTCCAGTATAGGGGCCAGCCCATGTGGGATTTCAACAGGGAGGATGATGCCACCCGCCATGGCCGTAAGGGGCCGGGATCGGTCGCCAATCTGGTGAAGATCTTGTCCGGCTTGTACAAAGGGGAAAAGGAGGATTTTCTCCGTGTTAGTCCACTGAACGGATTTTCTATGAATAATCCTTGAAGCTGGGTAAGCGGACATTTCTTTTTGCCTATCCGATCCCCATTCCCATCGTTAAGTATCTCATTTTGTGATTTCGACGCAGGAACTGCGCCGGGCCGTAGAGGATATACACAGCCCGCCTCCACAACCCGAGGATCTGGAACGGTCCCTCGATCCGGCCTCCAAAGAGGATCCAGACATAAAGGTGGAGCTGGTCGATGGGGTGTTCCACCAACTTAGCATCGACAATGCTTTGGTCGCCATTACGGCCGACTACCCCAGAATATTTCTAGCTTCCCAGGTAAGTGTGACCGAAGTCCTGATACCATGACCCTCCGTGCTTATTTCTAATCACCGCATACCAATGGTGTTCCGCAGGAGGTGCCTTTGAGGCGGGAAGCCGAGCCCGCGGCGGCTGGCCAACAAGGGGCAGCTCGGCCCAACAGACAGAAAAGAAGTGTGGTGCGGATCGAGACGTCGCCGCAACGGTATGGCGCGCCACCGTGTTTCAAGGAAAGATTCCTGGAAGGCATACTAACGCTAGTGATTTTTTCAGGAAAAAGAGCGCTCGCCGGACTATGTCCGGAGAGGTTGCCAATCGAGCCTCCGCCAGCCAGGTTCCAAAGCCAGGTCCGGAAGGGGAGGCGAACACATGGCGCGCGTCGGATGCTCCTCCAACGGAGGATGCCGACAGATTGTCCGCCACCAAATCTGAGGTGGAGAGCGCCATGAATCATAGGCACCGCCACACAATTCTTCGTGACACATGTTTCTCCCAAGAGGCATTGAATGCCTTTAATTCGGGAGATGCGCACCTCCGTGCCGCTTAAGATGGTCTAGCCAGAGCCACGGAGCAGTATGTAAAAGACATACGGGTGAGGGATTTTGACAGTTGTATATGCCAGTAGCCCCCGAGACTTAAAATAGTTAGAATAACTGATTTAAGGATCATTTGTTATGCAGGATCTTACAGAAAAGAATACCCAACTGTCCCAGGAGCTTCAAGAGTGCAAGGCCCAACTTGAGGCCGCACTAGCCGCGACAGGGGAAGCCACAGAGACCCCTCTGGTAATATACGCTTTAAAAGGGAAGTAGTTTGCGAAGTGCGGCGTGTGTATAAGTCTGACAATAACATTGCAGATGGCGCCGGGGTAGATCCGGACAAGCAACAACTCGTGCGCCGGTTAAAAGCCGGCGAGAATGTGCTTACAAGGGTGCGGCAAGAGAAAAATAACCTCCAAGATGCCAACACCCAGCTGGGCGAGGAACTAAAAGATGTTCATGCCCAGCTGTCTGACTCCGTTAAGGAGAATCGGCGGCTTCGTCGCGGCATTTTTAGTAAGTGCTTGAACGAACCTTTAAAAAGAGTTCGGCGAGGAAGTCGTCTAACAGAGATATGTATGTAGGTATGCTCACAGGTCGTCCTATAGAGGAAATGCCCGGTTCTATGGGTGATCTTCTTCCCGAGCTGCTACAACTGCACGAACGAGTTTGGCAGGTGATGAAAGGCGTCGCCCAGGCCTTATGGCCATCTATCTCGCTGCCCGAAGGCCTTGGAGAGCTTCCAGAAAGGCTTCAAGGAGCACGGCGGCACTTCTGACTATGGAAGATATCGGCCTGCCGTCAAGGCGCCAGGGAGGCCTGGGCCATGGTGAAGACGCGGTACATGAAGGCTGACCCAAACCACATGGCCGAGGTCGGACCTATGGGGCCCGATGGGAAGGAGATCCCTGTGAGCTTAGTGTACGGCCAAGTAGAATTGGCCGCGAAGTATTCCCAGCAGGACTGTAAACTAGACAGCCTATTAGATGGTATTGAAGAGGAATACAATCAGTCAAGTTGACTATGTAATTAAAGATGACATGTAAAATGCCTTCTAGCCGGACTGTAGATCGTTTGTCATAGCGGACCTTTTCGCTTCAACCTCGGGACCCAATAGTCCGGAGTGTGTCCGAATACCCTTGCGGTTATATAAAAAACCGGGGCATGCATGGAGACTAGGCGCAGGGGTCATTAGTGCTTTATCAGACAAGTGCCCAACTAGTTATGTTATATTACATGGTTAGTAAGAAACATCTTCCAGGGAGAATAGTTCCGTTAGGGGTTCCTTTCCCTGGGAGGCATGCCCTAAAGTGCATGTCCGGACTGCGAAAAAAGCAAAAAAGCATCTGGGGGCAGATAAATAAATAGGTAAGAAATTGTCTTTTAGTTCACCGACCAAATATTCCCTTAAGAACGCTAGCTTTCGGCTCCACCCAGTCTGAGGTACACATCCGGCTGACCCGACAGTAATGATCACAGAGGTGCTCCCTTTACCACCTAGCCGAACAATCGGGAACGTAGGGGTAAGCATAGGAGCCAGGCAACCCAGCTTGGCCAAAACTTAAGTCATATCGATGCATATAATGGTGAATAAAAGGTACATGCAGAAGTGTGACACATGTGTTGGGCATAAAGCCCGTATAAATAAGCTTCTGTTAAAGAAGCCCCCAGGTATAATGAGTGCGAGTAGCACGTCAAGTGTGTGCGAACAATGCGCAGACGAGCCTCCAAAGGCTTTAAGAAAAAAAAGAGGGAGAAGGAGAGAAATAAAAGACAGCTAAAGTATAAAATGTAGACGGAGGAAGGAGACGAACTCAGAGTCCGGCGCTAGGCGTAGAATCTTCGGAGACGGGCTGCGTTCCATGGGTTCGGCTCGAGTCGGTTATCCGATGCATTTTGCAAACGGTACGCTCCGCCGGTCAGGACTTGGTAGATGATGAAGGGACCTTCCCATTTGGGCTTGAGTTTGTCCTTTTTCTTGTCTGGCAGGCGTAGAACTAGTTCGCCAACATTGTAAGTTTTGGCCCGTACTTCTCTGCTTTGATATCTTCGAGCCTGCTGTTGATAGAATGCGGAACGAGATTTGGCCACATCGCGCTCCTCCTCTAAGGCGTCCAAACTGTCCTGCCGATTCAGCTCGGCTTCTCTTTCTTCGTACATGTGCACGAGAGGTGAGTCATGAATTATGTCACAGGGCAAAACTGCCTCTGCGCCGTATACCATAAAAAATGGTGTGAATCCGGTAGTGCGATTCGGCGTGGTCCGCAGCCCCCAGAGTATGAAGTCGAGCTCCTCTACCCAGTGCGTGTTAGATTCCTTGAGGGACCGCACTAGTCTGGGTTTAATGCCGCTCATGATTAGACCATTTGCTCGCTCGACTTGACCGTTAGTTTGAGGGTGATAGACTGAAGCATAGTCGAGCTTGATGCCCATGTTTTTGCACCAGAGTTTAACCTCGTCGGCCGTGAAGTTCGTGCCGTTATTAGTGATGATGCTATGGGGGACGCCGTAACGGTGTACTACCCCTGATATCAAGTCTATAACGGGTCCGGATTCGGCCGTCTTAACTGGCTTGGCCTCTATCCATTTGGTGAATTTATCCCCCATGACCAATAGGTATTTTTGCTTGTGGGTTCCTCCTTTAAGGGGTCCGACCATGTCAAGCCCCCAGACCGCAAACGGCTAGGTGATGGGTATGGTTTTGAGGGCGGTGGGTGGCATGTGGCTTTGATTAGCAAAGAGTTGGCAACCGATGCATCGTTGGACTAAGTCCTGAGCATCTGCCCGGGCCATCGGCCAATAAAATCCTGTACGGAAGGCCTTGCCTACAAGGGCCCGGGCTGCGGGATGGTGCCCACCGAGTCCAGCATGAATTTCAGCCAGAAGATTTCGCCCTTCCTCTTCGGAGATACACCTTTGAAGGACTCCGGTTGTGCTTTTCTAATAAAGCTCTCCCTCATGGACCTTATAGGCTTTAGATCGCCGTACTATGCAGCGGGCCTCGTTTTGGTCCTCGGGAAGTTCCTGCCTAGTTAAGTAGGCTAGGAATGGTTCCATCCACGGGGCAATGACTGCCATTATTTTGTGGGCGGAATGTGTTATTTCATTGGCAGAACCACTGATTGTGTCAGAATGTTCGGTGTTGGGTGGTGCGGTTGGGTCAGGATTGTTGTTTCCGGACTCCCCTTCCCATAGTACGGATGGCTTGAACAGCCGCTCTAGGACGTCAAGTCGGCAAAGCATGTAATTTCATGACAACTTATGGCGTTTAGGATTCCCTTGTCCGTGCAATTATTGCAGAAAAATGAAATTGCGTCTTCCTCGCGGCAGTCCTTTATCCTGTCCATAACCAGGAGGAATCTGGCCCAGTAATGGTGTACTGTTTCTGCGGGCTCTTGCCGGATTCGGGATAGATCGCTTATGTTTGGGTGGGCGGGTGGAATTAAATTCGGAACCCCGTCCAATCTAAGACTCAAGGGCCGAAAAGTTTCCGAACTTGGAAGCTTGGGTTTTTGGATATTGTCCAATGAATCCAGTCCGCTGCCTGACTTTAGGTTCAGGACCTTATTGACGTCCGTCCCTCTGCGGGAATCCGGCATGGAGGGGTCGGGAATCCGGACATAGCAAGTCCTTAATATAGAAGAAGGGTCGCCGTACTGTTCCTCCACCACAGCAACGTGGTGGGTAGCCTGGGGAGAGTTGATCTCTCTGAGATCGGTTTTAGGCCCAATCTAATCGTAGTCTGTAGCGACTCCCAGGGCGGCGATACAATCCAAGAGCTCGTTTAAGGAGGAGAGCTCCATCGGATCTAGCTGCTCGGCAAGTTCCGAGTTAACGTGAAGATTGCTTTCGATTACCCGAGAAGTCATCGTCGGCGCGGCGGCCGAACATGCGGTCATAAGAAAACTGCCTAGACGGAGAGTCTGGCAGGTGGCCAAAGCTCCTTTAGCAATGGTGTGGTCTTTAAAAACGGGATGAGGCATCCTTCCTGACGGCGACAGCACAGAGGAACTCTCAATGAAAGCACCAATGTCGGTGTCAAAACCGGCGGATCTCGGGTAGGGGGTCCCGAACTGTGCGTCTAGGCGGATGGTAACAGGAGACAAGGGACACGATGTTTTTACCCAGGTTCGGGCCCTCTCGGTGGAGGTAAAACCCCACTCCTTCTTGATTAATATTGATGATATGGGTAGTACAAGAGTAGATCTACCACGAGATGAAAGAGGCTAAACCCTAGAAGCTAGCCTATGGTATGATTGTTGTTCGTCCTACGGACTAAAACCCTCCGGTTTATATAGACACCGGAGAGGGCTAGGGTTACACAGAGTCGGTTACAATGGTAGGAGATCTACATATCCGTATTTCTAAGCTTGCCTTCCACGCCAAGGAAAGTCCCATCCGGACACGGGACGAAGTCTTCAATCTTGTATCTTCATAGTCTAGGAGTCCGGCCAAAGATGATAGTTAGGCTATCCGGACACCCCCTAATCCGGGACTCCCTTAGGTGGGGTTGGGGCCGCATTGCTACGCGTGCTCGGAACGTGCCAGGAGGTCTTGTTGTAGGTTACTCCGGGCGCGCTTGACGGTGTACGGACGTTTAGTAGTCGGACTCGAGAATTGCCTTAAGAGGCTGCTTTGTACTTCCGCCGCGAGGGCTGCCGTATGCTCCTCCATTCGGAGAGAGCGTTCGGTGTTTCCATTGACCGTGATTACTCCTTGGGGGCCTGGCATTTTGAGCTTGAGGTATGCGTAGTGCGGCACCGCATTGAACTTTGCAAATGCGGTTGTCCGAGTAGTGTGTGATAGCCGCTGCGGAACGGGACTATGTCGAAGATTAATTCCTCGCTTCGGAAGTTATCCGGGGATCCGAAGACCACTTTGAGTGTAACTGAGCCTGTGCAGTTGGCCGCTACACCTGGTATGACGCCTTTAAAGGTCGTTTTTGTAGGTTTGATCCTTGAGGGGTCTATACCCATTTTGCACATTGTATCTTGGTAAAGCAGGTTCAGGCTGCTGCCCCCGTCCATCAGGACTCTAGTGAGGTGAAATCCGTCAATGATTGGGTCAAGAACCAATGCGGCGAATCCGCCGTGGCAGATGCTAGTGGGGTGGTCCCTTCGATCAAAAGTGATCGGGCAGGAGGACCATGGGTTGAACTTTGGGGCGACTGGCTCCATCGCGTATACGTCCCTCAGTGCATGCTTCCGCTCCCTTTTGGGTATGTGGGTTGCGTATATCATGTTCGCCATCCGCACTTGTGCGGGAAAGCCCTTCTGTCCTCTATTGTTCGGCGGCCGGGGCTTCTCCTCATCATCTCTATGCAGCCCCTTGTCGTTGTTTTCGGCATTTATCTTGCTTGCCTACTTGAACACCCAATAGTCCCTGTAGGTGTGGTTGGCTGGTTTTTCGGGGGTGCCATGTATCTGGCACGAGCGATCGAGTATTCTGTCCAAATTGGACGGGCCCTGAGTATTTCTTTTGAATGGCTTTTTCCACTGACCGGGTTTAGAGCCTCTGAATCCGGCATTGACTACCGTATCTTCAGTATTATCGCCGTTAGTGCGGCGCTTGGGCTTATTGTGACGCGACCTGCCGTTGCTGTCCTTGGTATCCAAACTACCAGGGTTTTTGGTCAGGTTGTTACTGTGAGCTAGCCAGCTGTTCTCTCCCGCGCAGAAGCGGGTCATGAGTGATGTGAGGGCTGCCATGGATTTTGGCTTTTCCTGTCCTAGGTTCCGGGCAAGCCACTCATCGCTGATGTTATGTTTGAAGGCTGCAAGGGCCTGTGCATCCGGACAGTCGACGATTTGATTTTTCTTGGTTAAGAACCATGTCTAGAATTGTCTGACCGATTCATCTGGCTGCTGAATTATGTGGCTTAGGTCATCAGCGTCTGGTGGTCGCACATATGTGCCCTGGAAGTTATCAAGGAATGCGGCTTCTAGGTCTTCCCAACAACCAATTGATTCTGCTGGCAAGCTGTTGAGCCAATGCCGAGCTGGTCCTTTAAGGTTGAGTGGGAGGTATTTGATGGTGTGTAGATCATCACCGCGGGCCATGTGGATGTGAAGGAGATAGTCCTCGATCCAAACCGCAGGATCTGTTGTGCCGTCTTATGATTCAATGTTTACGGGTTTGAAACCCTCGGGGATTTGATGATCCATTACCTTTTCTGTGAAGCATAGTTGGTGTGCGGCGCCTCTGTATTGGGCTATATCACAACACAGCTCAAATGAGCTTTGTCTACTGTGTTCGGCCCGGCCGGAATTGCTGTATCCGGCGTGACGGTTGTCATCACGTGTCGTGGGGCGCCCACGCGATCCGTAGATCGATCTTATTTGTCTTGCCTTGTCCTCCAATATGTCTCGCAAGTCTGGTGCATTCCCCCGTGGCTTTGTACTTTTCGAGCGACGTCGGGGTGCGGCTTTAGCGGAGGGCCTAGAGGCCTCTCTATCGCGGCCACGAGGTGGCCGGTCGGCCGCGTCATGCGCTGGTGATGTAGGTTTGGGTGCTTCCTCCTCTAATTGGTGTAGCAGCCTGCGTTTTGGGTAGCTCTTGGAGGGGCGATCGAGTTTGTACTCTTCGGCTGCAAGGACTTTGGTCCATCTGTCAGCTAGCAAGTCTTGGTTAGCTCTAAGTTGCTACTTCTTTTTCTTGAGGCTGCTTGCCGTGGCCATAAGCCTGCGCTTGAAACGCTCTTGTTCGACGGGATCCTCGGGCATGACAAATTCATCATCGTCGAGGCTTGCTTCATCTTCGGAGGGAGGCATATAATTATCGTCCTCTACCTCTCTGTCTGCCTCTCTATCATGAGGGCTGGCTTCTCCCTCCTCCTGTGCTGAATCCTGCTGGAGGGGGTTGTCTTCGGCACTGTCTGGGGTGTTATTATCTCCCGTGCCGGAATCACCGTTTTTGCTGTGGCGGGATTTAGAGCGGCACCGCTAACGCTGGCGCTTGGGCTATTTCTTGGAGGGGTCATCCTCCGCTGTTCCATTGCCATTCCCATCTTTTGGGATGTCCACCATGTATATGTCGTATGACGAGGTGGCCTTCTAGTGCCCCGTAGGCGCTGGTTCTTGGTTGTCTCCTGCATCGTCGTCCATACCGTCGATGTCTTCGGAGTCGAAGTCGAGCATGTCGGTTAAATCATCGACAGTGGCTACAAAGTGGGTGGTGGGTGGGCATTGAATTTCTTCGTCGTCCGCATCCCAACCTTCCTGACCATAGTCCAGCCAGGGCTCTCCTGATAAAGAGACTTTAGTGAATTCAGGATGTCGCCAAAGGGCGAGTGCTGAAAGATGTCCGCGGCAGTGAACAACATAACCGGCGCCCAATCAGATTTGATTGGCAGGGGCGCGGGAGGTTCGGAGTCCGGAGAGGAGTCCGGCACCTCGGAGTCACGGGCTTTGCGAAGGACATGGATGGTGTTCGGCTCAATCGCCGTAGAGATCATAGCCCCCGAGGCGGTGTCCAGCCACTTGTCCTCGACCGGCAAAGTCGGCTCCGAGCTAGGGGTCGGAGCGGACGCTGGTGCGGCCTCCAGGGTACTGTCCGGTGGCAGAGCTAGATCATACCCATCGAGACAGTGTGGCGTGCTTGGCTGTGGCTCAAATCCATCGAAGATCAAGTCTCCGCGGATGTCGTCCGTGTAGTTCAAACTCCCAAATCTGACCTGATGGCCAGGGGCGTAGCTTTCGATCTGCTCCAGATGGCCAAGTGAATTGGCCCGCAGTGCAAAGCCGCCGAATACGAAGATCTGTCCAGGGAGAAAAGTCTCACCCTAGACCACGTCGTTGTTGATGATCGAAGGAGCCATCGGGCCTAAAGGTGATGACACAGAAGAACTCTCAATGAAAGCACCAATGTCAGTGTCAAAACCGGCGGATCTCGGGTAGGGGGTCCCGAACTGTGCGTCTA
The DNA here is from genome assembly GCF_002162155.2 of Triticum dicoccoides. Taxonomy (NCBI): domain Eukaryota; kingdom Viridiplantae; phylum Streptophyta; class Magnoliopsida; order Poales; family Poaceae; genus Triticum; species Triticum dicoccoides. The sequence continues at coordinate 551,631,354 of NC_041391.1, forward strand.
GGCGGATGGTAACAGGAGACAAGGGACACGATGTTTTTACCCAAGTTCGGGCCCTCTCGATGGAGGTAAAACCCTACTCCTGCTTGATTAATATTGATGATATGGGTAGTACAAGAGTAGATCTACCACGAGATCAAAGAGGCTAAACCCTAGAAGCTAGCCTATGGTATGATTGTTGTTCGTCCTACGGACTAAAACCCTTCGGTTTATATAGACACCGGAGAGGGCTAGGGTTACACAGAGTCGGTTACAATGGTAGGAGATCTACATATCCGTACTGCCAAGCTTGCCTTGCATGCCAAGGAAAGACCCATCCGGACACGGGACGGAGTCTTCAATCTTGTATCTTCATAGTCTAGGAGTCCGGCCAACAGTGATAGTCCGGCCATCCGGACACCCCCTAATCCAGGACTCCCTCAGGTAGCATCCAAAGACGCCGAGTTGGAACAACCTCCTCGGGCCTCAGAGAGGCAATGCAGGCCCAAGGTAGTACTGGTTGATAGTTCGGATTCCAATGTGGAGTCTGTGGCATCCGAGAAGGTTCCGGATAAGGAACCTAGGGTCAGGTCCTCTGCTGTCAGGTACGTATTTTGGCATTCCCTTTGTTTGATGGAAGTCGATTGTATGATGCCGCAGCCCATCACGTGGCCGCCCCGCCAAGCAGACCTTGGAGGGGACATCTCCACCTACCGATTTGGCAAACAGCGGATCTGCGTCGTGCTCTGCAGCTCCCCAGATCCATGAAGAGGTCAAAGAAGTCCTATCTCGAAGGGCCCCGAACACGGGAGAGGAGGGCGACGCCACCATGGCCGAGGCTAACGCCTCGGTTACCGAAGACCAGGGGGATGTGTCCCTCCTGGCTAATGCGGGGGAAGGATCCGGTCTATCCGGACCCTCCCAACCGGTCGCACCTGAGCCCTCGAGGCCTTCACAGGTGCCGATTCCGCCCTCCCATGGGGAGGGGTTGAGGTCCCACCGCCCGCGCCGGACACTAGTCGCCAAGCAGCGATGGGCTGGTCGGGCGCACTGGAGAAGCTGGTGAACAACTCCGCCATCATCGACGGGATGGGTGCGGTTCTACACGATGTTTGGTCGGTCCAATCCGGATTGAATAGCACCATCCAAGGCCTTCTAACAGGCTTTGAGCTGAGTCAAGTAATACTCTTTTCCCATGAGGATGGTTTTTCCCTTGTTAGCCGGAGCTTGAGTAAGCCATACATATGTATGCCAGCCCCCAAGACTCTGTAAGGATTGCCAAAACCTTACAGAGGGTCAAATAACCGTAGTCCTACTTATAATGTTTGTTGATTGATTGTACATCGCAGGCATCATCCCTGGCCACGGCTACTAATGCCGCTACTTTGGAGGAGATGGATCGGAAGCTAAAATGCTATGATGAAGAGCTTGACCTTGTTAACAAGTGGCTTGACGAGGCACAAGGTAAGTTCATGCTGAGATGCATAGCTAATGTAGCTGATACTGATATTCTGGATTGTATACTGAGCCCCTGTTATTTGGTGACTACAGCTGCTGTCACGAAGGTTGAGGGCCTTAAAGCGGCGCTTAAGAAAGCTGAGGCTGAGGCATCCGAGAAGAAGGCGGCTGCCGAAAAGGCGGTGGCCGAACTGGAGACAACAAAGACTGCCGGTGAGAGGCTCGAGTGGCCGAAGTGCAAGGGGAGCTCAAGGATGCTGTCACTAAATGTGAGGACCTTGAGCAGACACAGAAGGAACTGTCCTCCAAGCTGTCCAAAGCGGACAAGGAACTCCAGGAGGCTAGGACGAAGGTGCGGGGTGTCCGGGAGGAGCTTCGTCAAGTGAAGCAAATCACCAATGGTAAGAAGTAATTACTGCAGAGTGTTTTTGGCAGCAACATGTTCCCCTTGCTGCCGTAGGTCTGGCGCTCCACAGACGTCTTTCCTGAGCTCCCGAGGAGTGTGGTGGCTGAGGTGGGGCACTATGCGACGCGGGAAGATGACTCCAAACGTCGGCTTTTCTGGTCACAGTTCTCGGCGCCCTGACGCCCTCCGCTCCTTCGACTAGATGAAGCAGCTCATGGAGCTGCATTGGATGGCCGAGCCAGCCCTGAAGGATCAGTGTGTCTGGCTATGGCCCATTGAGCCTATGTCGGGCATCTATTTTGGCTTGGTGTAGAGGCTGCGCGATGCATCACTGCGGATTGACACTATGAAGCGTTCTGCATGCCTTGAAGGAGCGAGGCTGGCCTTCGCGAAGACCATGGTGCATTGGCCGAAGATCAAGCCGATGGACATGGCCACTGGTCCTCCGCCGGTTGGCAAGGAGCACCATAAACCTGAACTGTATTTTGCATAGGTTATGAACGGTCCTCGGGCGATAGAGGGCTAGTGTTCCAAGGATGTAATCACTGACCTTAAGCTTTACTATGCGGCCCATTTTTATATCATATTATGGTGTGTTTATTTTGACTCCGGTGTGGCTGTTTATTATTCTAAAAGTTACCAATCGTTGGCTTCAGCCCCCAAGTAAATGTTACGAGGGGTGTTTCGTCTCTGCACTGTTACCCTTAGCCGATGTCTCGGTGCCCGAAGGTGGTAGTATGTGAGAGAGAGACTAGGCAATCAGACTATACGGTTTTATCGCTTTCACTTAGCCATAGGAGCTTGATGGCGGGGGCTAGTGATTAGCCTCAGGTTTTTTGTGATGTACGTGGGTGCCGAGGCATGCCTTTGTAGTCACATGGTTCGTGCTAGGACGGACCCTGCGTATGACACGGATAAACCGCGAATGATTTCTTAGTTTAACACTTGTCATCGGATCGCTGACCAGTTCTCACTTACTTTGAAGGTTAGTTTTTGGCTTTCTTCCCTGAGGTGCTTGACCAGACTAGCCAGAAGCACAATCGTAGGGGTTCTCCCTTTACCTTCTTAGCCGAATGTGCGGAACGTAAGAGGGTAAGCACAGGAGCCGGGAAACCTAACTATAGACCCAAGACATAGTTCAGAACCAGCGCATATAGTGCAATATCCGAGACACCGAACACTCAATGCGAAGTGGTGCCGGACTTAACATGTAGGGCAGACGGAAAAATCATGCCTTCTGTGCAGCAATGAGGATAATCCTCAACTTACGGACCTAGTCCGTGTAGTTGCTACCATCTTCTTTCAACTTAGCTTTCTCTGGGAATGTATCAAAATACAAGGGAGCTACAATGTGATCTATTGATATACAACATAATTTGCAAAGACATTTCGACTATGTTCATGATAAATAGTTCAATTAATCAAATTACTAATGAACTCCCACTTAAATCAACATCTCTCAAGTTGTCTAAGTGATACATGATCCAAATCAACTAACCCATGTCCGATCATCACGTGAGATGGGGTAGTTTTCAATGGTGAAGATCTCCATGTTGATCATATCTACTATATGACTCATGTTCAACCTTTCGCTCTCCAGTGTTTCGAGACCATGTCTGTACATGCTAGGCTCATCAAGTTTAACCCAAGTATTCTGCATGTGTAAAACTGGCTTACACCCATTGTATGTGAATGTAGATTCTATCACACCCGACCATAACGAGGTGCTTCGAAATGACGAACTTTAGCAACCGTGCATACCCAGGGAGAACACTTTTATCTTAAAATTATGTGAAGGGATCATCTTATAATGCTACCATCGTTCTAAGCAAAATAAGATGCATAAAGATAAACATCACATGCAATCAAAATATGTGACATGATATGGCCATCATCATCTTGTGCTTTTCCCCATCTCTAAAGCAATGACATGATCTCATTCATCACCATCGCGACACCTTGATCTCCACTGTTGCGTCGGGGTCATCTCGCCAACTATTGCTTCTACGACTATTGCTAACGCATAGCGATAAAGTAAAGCAATTACATGGCGCTTAAAGATTGACACGCAGGTCATACAATAATTAAAAAACAACCCTAAGGCTACTGTCGGTTGTCGATGTTACAAAACATGATGATCTCATACAACATTGTATATCACATCACGTCTTGACCACATCACATCACAACATACCCTGCAAAAACAAGTTAGACGACTTCTACATTGTTGTTGCAAGTTTTATGTGGATGCTATGGGTAACTAGCAAGAACCGTTCTTACCTACGCAAAACCACAATGGTGATTATCAAGTTTGCTATTTTAACCTTCTGCAAGGACCGACCGTAGTCAAATTTGATTCAACTAAAGTGAGAGAAACAGACACCCGCCAGCCATGTCATGCAAAACAAGTTGCATCAGTCGTTGGAACCAGTCTCATGAACATGTGCATGTAAGGTTGGTCCGGGACGCTTCATCCCATAATACCGCCGAATCAAAATAAGACGTTGGTGGTAAGCAATATGAACATCACCGCCCACAACTCCTTTGTGTTCTACTCGTGCATATCATCTACGCATAGACCTGGCTCAAGATGCCACTACTGGGGAACGTTGCATGGAAAAACAAAAAAATTCTATGCACATGCAAGATCTATCCATGGAGATGCATAGCTACGAGAGGCAGAGAACATCTTCATACCCTTGAAGATTGCTAAGTGGAAGCGTTTATCAATGCGGTTGATGTAGTCGTACACCTTCACGATCCATCCCGATCAAGTACCGAACATATGGCACCTCCTCGTTTAGCACACGTTTAGCTCGATGACGTCCTCGCCTTCTTGATGTAGCAAGAGGGGCGAAGTAGTAGATAAGTTCTGGTAGCACAACGGCGTGGTGGCGGTGGCGGTGAAGAACAATCTCCGCAGGGCTTTGCCAAGCACAACGGAAACTATGACGGAGGATAAACTAGAGGGGCAGAGTTGCCGGCACACGGCTTGGTGAATCTTGATATGTTCCGAGTGCTAGCCCTGTCCCAATATTTATATGTTGATCCATGGGGTCGTTTCTTGGAGAAAGAGCCTTGATGTCTATGAAACAACTTGTTATTGTAGACTCATGTTGGGCCTCCAAGCGCAGAGTTTTGTAGGACAGTCGCAAATTTCCCTCAAGTGGATGACCTAAGGTTTATCAATTCGTGGGAAGCGTAGGATGAAGATAGTCTCTCTCAAACAACCCTGCAACCAAATAAACAGAGAGTCTCGTGTGTCCCCAACACACCAAATATAACGGTAATTTGTATAGGTGCACTAGTTCAGCGAAGAGTGATACAAGTGTATTAATGATAGTAGATATTGATTTTTGTAATAGGAACAATAAAAAACAGCAAGGTAGCAATTGATAAAACGAAGCACAAACGGTATTGCAATGCTTGAAAATGAGGCCTAGGGTCTGTACTTTTGCTAGTGCAATCTCTCAACAATGCTAATATAATTGGATCATATAACCATATCTCAACGTGTGATGCAGAATCACTCCAAAGTTCTTATCTAGTGGAGAACATAAGAAGAAATTGTTTGTAGGGTACAAAACCACCTTAAAGTTATTCTTTCCGTTTGATCTATTCAAGAGTTCATACTAAAATAACGCAAAGTTATTCCTTCTGTTCGATCTATCCAAGAGTGCATACTAAAATAACTCTAATGTCACCTAGATACTCCAATGTCACCACAAGTATCCATGAGTTAATTATATGATACGCATCAAACAATTTCAGATTCATAATACTCACTCCAACACAAAGAACCTCAAAGAGTGCCCCAAGATTTCTACCGGAGAAACAAAGATGAGAATGTGCATCAACCCCTATGCATAGATTACCCCAATGTCACCTCGGGAATCCGCGAGTTGAGTGCCAAAACACATATCAAGTGTCAATACGATACCTCATTGTCACCACGGGTATTCATAGCAAGACATACATCAAGTGCTCTCAAATCCATAAAAGTATTCAATCCGATAAAATGAAATCTCAAAGGGGAAAATCAATTCATCACAACAAGATAGAGAGGGAGAAACACCATATGATGCAACTATATTAACAAAGCCTGCGATACATCAAGATCGTGCCATCTCAAGAACACAAGAGAGAGAGAGAGAGACTAAACACATAGCTACTGGTACAAACCCTCAGCCCTGAGGGTGGACTACGCCCTCCTCATCATGGAGGACATAGGGATGATGAAGATGGCCTCCACTGATGATTTCCCCCTCTGGCAGGGTGTCGGAACTTGATCCCGATTGGTTTTTCATGGCTACAGAGGCTTGCAGCGGCGGAACTTCTGATCTAGGGTTATTTCTGGAGGTTTCTGTATTTATATGATTTTTTGGCGTCAGTCTCATGCTAAGATGGGCCTAGCAAGTATTTTTTGTATTTTTTATTCTTTTTATTTATTATTTTTGTTTCACCCACAACTAAAGAAAACAAAACAAAAGGGAAACAAAATCAACTTAGTAAAGAAAGCAAACAAGCGCACGCGAGAATATCAACCCCACGCTATTGCTCCTCGGCAACGGCGCCAGAAAAGAGCTTGATAATCCTCAAGTGCAAGGAATCATAGTAGCAATTTCCAAAGGTGGAAGTGATAAGTATGGAGTGTCAAACCCACAAGGAGCTAAAGGTAAGATCAATATTCTCTCAAGTCCTATCTGTCGCTGATACGACTGTACGTACACCGAACGTTCGCTTCCATCTAGAAGCGAGAAATAAACTATGGTGTGGGTATGAAGAGGATAGCTTTGCATGATATCGAAGAACTAATAAAAATAGGTGATGTTAAGATAAATTTAGAATATATTACAATATATTACAAATAGCGAGTGTGGAAAAAAATGATGGAATGCTGTGCAGAATTGTCCTTGGCAATTGTTAACAAGATTGGTAATCATTATTGCAATTTTATATGAGGAAGAGGCATAAGCTAACATACTTTCTCTACTTGGATCATATGCACTTATGATTGGAACTGTAGCAAGCATCCACAACCACTAAAGATCATTAAGGTAAAACCCAACCATAGCATTAAAGTATCAAGTCCCCTTTATCCCATACGCAACAACCCCCTTACTCGGGTTTAAGATTTTGTCACTCTCGCAACCCACTATAAGCGAATCATGACGTATTGCAACATCCTATAGCGGGAATCCTTCACGTGTGCGTGGCACGGAAGGCACCATATGACAGCACCAAAATAAAACATACAACTCAAACCAAACCAGACCATCAATCAACCCAAAGACAAAAGAAATCTACTCAAAACATCATAGGATGGCAACACATTATTGGATCATAATATGTGGCATAAAGCACCATGTTCAAGTAGGGGATTACAGCGGGGTGCGGTAGAGTGAACCGCTCAAAAGAGATGAGGAAGGTGATTAGGATGGTGATGTTGATGAAGACAATCACCATGGCGATGGTTCCCCCGGCGGCACTCCGACGCCACCTAGAGAGAGGGGGAGAGCGTCTCCCCCTTGTGCTTCCTCCTCCATGGCCTCCCCTAGATGGGGAGAGGTGCTTCCTCTGGTCCTTGGCCTCCATGGTGATGATGGCCCCCTCCGGCTTCCTCCTCCATGGCCTCCGGTGATGATGGCCCCCTCCGGTAGGGTGCCAGAGAGGGCCTAGATTGATTTTTTGTAGCTACAGAGGCTTGCAATGGAGGAACTTCTGATCAAGGGTTCTTTTCGGGGTTTTTGGCATTTATAAGAATTTTTGGCATCGGTCTCACGTCAAGGGGGTGCTCGAGGGGTCCACAGGCCGTAGGGGGGGCGCACCCTGATGGCTTGTGGCCACCTCTTCCACTTCCTGGCCCAGCTCCGGTGCTTCGGGGGATGCCCCGTTGTAACAGCCTGGATTTTGGCCCTTTTCTTTTTTCTTTTGATTTATTTGGTTTTTTGCTCTGTGTTTCTTTTTGGAGTGGTTCTGTGGCCTTGCCACCTGGGAAATCATCCTCATTCCCCCTCCCAAGTGGCTAATCATTCTCAAAACCTTGCCAAGATCATGTCACTTCACTTCTTGACCAAACCCTAAAATTGTTTTCTAGGGAAAATTCCTTTTTCATTAAAGGAATAACCCTATCTGCCCTAGGTTGTGAAGCAACCTATATTTCTGTCCATTCAAAAATTGCCAATTAATTCTCATAATTCCTTTGGGTTGTTGCTCAAATATGCCCAAAAATTTCTGTCCTAGTCCAAGAATAATTCCCCAATAATTATTCTTCCTTTCTGCTCTGAATGGCACTTTGTGAAGGAAGTGTCATTTATATTTTTCCTAGTGGCTCCCAAGCTTTTTGGGCATTGCTTATGTGTCCAAATAATTGCCTCATGCACAAGTTCAACTTTATTTGCCTAGCCAATCTTCCTCAATGACTTTTCGAAGTTTCTGTCAAACAGAAGGCTTTGTGAAGGAAGTACAAGCTAGGAGTCTCCAAATGAGTTGAACTTTTGGACACTCCTTAATGTGCTCATATTAACCCCCTCCACCCATTTGCAGCCCCATCCAATCATTTATGTGAGCACAGGAGCAAATCTTTGATTCTGGCAATATTTTCAGGTTGTGAAGCAAGTGTATTTTATATTGCTTCAAACTTCTGATAAATTACCATATCACTCTTATACCCATAAAACCTCTATCCACCCAATTTGGCATCATTTCATTGAGCCATTTGATCACCTAAATTATTCCAAGTTTTTGGACAGAACTGATGTTTGTGAAGCAAGTATCATTTTGGCTTGTCCATTTGGTATGAGATATTTACAGGATCTTCATATGTCCAAATCCTTAGGCTTTGCCAAATTTGAGCTCAAGTGGTTACTCTATGTGAGTGAACCATCATGATCTTGATTCTGGACCAATTTTGGGGTTACACAGCAACTATATTGTTTTGTGGCCCATTGTGCTCCAAAACCTCCAGGATCATAGTCCTTCTGTAGCTAATCACCCCAGACATCTCCATTGACCACAACCACTTCCCTGTTGATCACTGATAACCTGCAAGTATACGAGATAATTGTAGCCTCTTTCGATAAGTAAGAGTGTCGAACCCAACGAGGAGCTAAAGGTAGAACAAATATCCTCTCAAGTCCTATCTGCCACTGATACGACTCTACGCACACTTAGTGTTCGCTTTACCTAGAACAAGTATGAAACTAGTAGTACTTTGTAGGTGTAATAGGATAGGTTTGCAAGATAATAAAGAGCATGCAAATAAAAAGTAGGGGCTGTTTAGATAAAGAAGCAATAAAATAAATATAGCGAGTGTGGAAAAGTGGTGGTAGGAGTTGTGGAATTGTCCCTAAGCATTTGACTGCGTTACTAGACCGATAATCACTATTGCAATTTTATTTGACGGAGAAGCATAAGCTACCATACTTTCTCTTCTTTATCATATGCACTTATGATTGGAACTCTAGCAAGCATCCGCAACTACTAAAGATCATTAAGGTAAAACCCAACCATAGCATTAAAGTATCAAGTCCCCTTTATCCCATACGCAAACAACCTACTTACTCGGGTCTGTGCTTCTGTTCACTCACGCCACCCACCATAAGAAAATCATAAACATATTGCAAACCCTACAGCATGGATCCCTCACGCTTGTGCGACACGGAGGGCACCATAGGACAGCACCAATAATAAAACATGCAACTCAAACCAATCATAGCAATTCATCAATCACCGGTAGGACAACAAAAATCTACTCAGACATCATAGGATGGCAACACATCATTGGATAATAATATGAAGCATAAAGCACCATGTTCAAGTAGAGGGTACAACGGGTTGCGGGAGAGTGGACCACTGGATATAGATGGGGGAAGGTGATGGAGATGTTGGTGAATATGGCGGAGGTGTTGGTGAATATTGCGGTGTTGATGATGGCCCCCGGCAGCGTTTCGGCGCCACCGGAAGCAAGGGGGAGAGAGCCCCCCTTCTTATTCTTCTTCCTTGACCTCCTCCCTAGATGGGAGAAGGGTTTCCCCTCTGGTCCTTGGCTCCCATGGCGTGGGAGGGGCGAGAGCCCCTCTGAGACTGGATCTATCTCTCTGTTTCTCTCTATTTTTGTGTTCTCTGATTCTGCCCCTTGACCGTTTCTTTTATATCCGGAGATCCGTAACTCCGATTGGGGTGAATCTTTCACCGAGATTTTTCTCATAAAATTAGCTTTCTTGAAGCAAAAGAAGGGAATCAACCACCTTACGGGTGGCCCACGAGGGTGCCAGGCGCGCCCCCTGTCTCGTGGCCACCTCGGACACCGTTTTGCGTTGATTCTTCCTCCGAAAAATCCCAAATATTCCAAAATAATTCACCGTCCGTTTTTATCCCGTTTGGATTAAGTTTGATATTGGTTTTCTGCGAAACATAAAACATGCAACAAACAAGAACTGACACTGGGCACTGGATCAATATGTTAGTCCCAAAACTAGTATAAAAAGTTGCCAAAAGTATATGAAAGTTGAAGAATATTGGCATGGAACGGTCAAAAATTATAGATACGACAGAGACGTATCAGCATCCCCAAGCTTAATTCTTGCTCATCCTCGAGTAGGTAAATGATAAAAAAGATAACTTTTGATGTGGAATGCTACCTGGCATAATCTTGCTCATATGTCTAATCATGGCATGAATATTAGGACACGAGTGATTCAAAGCAATAGTCTATCATTTGACATTTAAAAACGACAATACTTCGAGCGTACCAATAAAGCAATCATGTCTTTTTCAAAACAACAAGGCCAAAGCAAGCTTATCCCTACAAAATCATATAGTTTGGCCATGCTTCATTTTCGTCACACAAAATGCCCCCATCATGCACAACCCCGATGACAAGCCGAGCAATTGGTTCATACTTTTTAACACGCTTCAGCTTTTTCAACCCTCACACAATACATGAGCGCAAGCCATGGATATAGCACTATAGGTGGAATAGAGTATGATGGTGGAGGTTTATATGGAGAAGACAAAAAAAAGGGAGAAAGTCTCACATCGACGCGGCTGATCAACGGGCTATGGAGATGCCCATCAATTGATGTCAATGCGAGGAGTAGGGATTGCCATGCAACGGATGCACTAAGAGCTATAAGTGTATGAAAGCTCAAACTGAAAACTAAGTGGGTGTGCATCCAACTTGCTTGCTCATGAAGACATAGGGCATTTGAGGAAGCCCATCGTTGGAATATACAAGCCAAGTTCAATAATGAAAAATTCCCACTAGTATATGAAAGTGACAACATAGGAGACTCTCTATATGAAGAACATGGTGCTACTTTGAAGCACAAGTGTGGAAAAAAGGATAGTAAAATTGCCCCTTTTTTTCTTTTTCTTTTTGCAGGCTTCTTTGTCCCCCCTTTTTTTATTTAGGCTTCTTTGGCCTTTCCTTCTTTTTTTTTCTTTTTTTCCTTTTTTTCATGGGGCAATGCTCTATAATGATGATCATCACACTTTTATTTACTTACAACTCAATATTACAACTCGATACTAGAACAAAGATACGACTCTATATGAATGCTTCCGGCGGTGTACCGGGATGTGCAATGATCTAGCATAGCAATGACATCAAAAAAAGGACAAGCCATGAAAACATCATGCTAGCTATCTTACGATCATGCAAAGCAATATGACAATAAATGCTCAAGTCATGTATATGATGATGATGGAAGTTGCATGGCAATATATCTCAGAATGTCTATGGAAATGCCATAAGAGGTAAGTATGGTGGCTGTTTTGAAAAAGATATAATGAGTCTTATGTGTGATAGAGCGTATCATATCACGGGGTTTGATGCACCGGCGAAGTTTGCACCAACTCTCGAGGTGAGAAAGGGCAATGCACGGTACCGAAGAGGCTAGCAATGATGGAAAGGTAAAAGTGCGTATAATCCATGGACTCACATTAGTCATAAACAACTCATATACTTATTGCAAAAGTTTATTAGCCCTTGAAGCAAAGTACTACTACGCATGCCCCTAGGGGGATAGATTGGTAGGAAAATACCATCGCTCGTCCCCGACCGCCACTCATAAGGAAGACAATCAATGAAACACCCCATGCTTCAAATTTGTCACACAACGGTTACCATACGTGCATGCTACGGGACTTGCAAACCTCAACACAAGTGTCTCTAAAATCCACAACCACCACTAGCATGACTCTAATATCACCATCTTTATATCGCAAAACTATTGCAAGGAATCAAACATATCATATTCAGCGATCTACAAGTTTATGTAGGATTTTATGACTAACCATGTGAATGACCAATTCCTGTCATCTCTCTAAATATATATAAGTGAAGCAAGAGAGTTTAATTCTTTCTACAAAAGATATGCCCACGCTCTAACAAATATAAGTGAAGCAAAAGAGCATTCTACAAATGGCGGTTTTCTATGTGAAGAGAAACAGGCAATCCAAACTTCAAAAGATATAAGTGAAGCACATGAAGCATTCTATAAAGCCATACTCAAAAAATTTAAGTGAAGTTCAATGAGCATTCTATAAATCAACCAAGTACTATCTCATACCAGCATGGTGCATAAAAGAAAAGTAAAAACTAAATGCAAAATGCGCTCCAAGACTTGCACATATCACATGAATGAAACGAATCCGAAAACATACCGATACTTGTTGAAGAAAGAGGGGATGCCTTCCGGGGCATCCCCAAGCTTAGACGCTTGAGTCTCCTTGAATATTTACTTGGGGTGCCTTGGTAATCCCCAAGCTTGAGCTCTTGCCTCTCTTCCTTTTCCTCATATCGAGACCTCCTCAATCAAACACTTCATCCACACAAAACTTCAACAGAAAACTCGGTAAGATCCGTTAGTATAATAAAGCAAATCACTACTCTAAGTACTGTATCAAACCAATTCATATTTTGTTTTTGCATTGTGTCTACTGTAACATAACTTTTTCATGGCTTAATCCACTGAAATAAATTGATAGATTCATCAAAACAAGCAAACTATGCATCAAAAACAGAATCTGTCAAAAACAGAACAGTCGGTAGCAATCTGAACATTCACCATACTTCTGGTACCCCAAATTTTCTAACAAAATTAGGAAAAATAAACAATTTGTACAGAAATACAGTGCAAAAGGAATCAGAACCTTTTGACATTCGAGTTTAAAATGTAAAATCTCACACTACAGCCAAAGTTTCTGTCCTGCACCGTACAAACCAACAAGCATTGTAAACATCCTAAAGGCAAACCTTGGCACATTATTTTTATAATACAATGGAATTATACAAGGGGATAATTATTTTTGTTTAAAAGTTTCTGTAATCAAGATTCACAAAGTTTCCGTGAGCATGAACAAAGTTCAAGGCTAGCTCCCACTTCAACAATGCTTGTCTTTTTCACTTTCACTTTCCTTTTTGAATTTTTTTTAGGTTCCCCTATTTAGTTTTTTGTTTTTGGACTATATAAAAGCACTCAACAGAAATAAATGACTCTCTAAAACTCCTGGGTTGTCTCCCTAGCAGCGCTTTCTTTAAAGCCATTAAGCTAGGCATATAGTGCTCAAGTAATGGACCCACCCGGATCCCAAGGTATATCAAAGCCAATTTTAATTAACAATGATTTGTAATTTAGTAGTGAGCACAAAGTAACATATATCAAGCAAGAACGAAGTCTAACTCTCTTCCTATGCATCGGCATGTCATGAAAGAACAATTCATGCACACCAAGTAAAGGCCAATGCATAGTATAAGCAGTTTCTTGCAATTTCATAGTATGGGAAACATAGAGAGGTGGAGAAATAGTTTCTCTCTCATAATAATTGCAAGTAGGAGCAGCAAGCACATGCATATTATATCTAACAAAATTATCATGTGCAATGGTAAAAGGCAACCCATCAATATAATCCTTAATAAGCACAAACTTCTCCGATATAGTGTAGTTGGGAGAATTCAAAAAGATAATAGGACTATCATGCATGGGTGCAATAGCAACAACTTCATGTTTAACATAAGGAACTATAGCAAGTTCATCTCCATAAGCATAATTCATATTGGCATCTTGGCCGCAAGCATCATCAGAAAGGGATATTTCAAGAGAATCAACGGGATCATCGCAATCATCATAGCAATCATCCTTCAGTAAGCACGAAGGGGAATCAAACAATGTATGAGTTGAAGAGTTACTCTAATTAGAAGGTGGGCACGGGTGATCAATCCGCTCTTCCTCCTTTTGTTCTTCGCTCTCCTCATCATCTTTTTCATCCAATGAGCTCACAGTTTCATCAATTTCTTCTTCCATAGCTTCCTGCAAAATATTAATCTCTTCTTGGACAGCGGAGAATTTCTCAATATATAGTTTAACATAGGCATTAGAAGCATAATTATCATAACAATATTCAAGTATGGCAAAATTTTCAGATTTGTAGAGAGTAGCATCATACTTTTCAATCAAAGAAGTAATTTCATAAGCACCCTTAAAAGCAACAAATTCTTCAATTTGTTGAGCATCATAGTAATTATAAACACCCTTAGCATACGAAGATACGATTCCATTATTAATAAACTCACATTGGTAGGGAAGGTGTTTGTTAGGGTTTTCAGAACAACAAGTAATATCATATATTTCACATAAATTCCAAGCATAGCATTGCAAACGATGAATTTGATCTAGTAAAAGTTTCCCTCTTTCAGATATACGGTGTCGCACATAACAAGCATGCTCATCTAAAGATTTGCCCTCAACTAAGCTAGTGGGGGTTTCAGTACGAGCACAAAGGGATCGAAGATGATCCAAGTAAAAAGCTTCAGGAGTGTGATAGATTTTGAGTGGTTCTTCAACCATTGGTTCAGTAGGTACAGCTAAATTTTTTTGGTATTTTGCGTTTCCTACCCATAACTAAAGATAGAAAATAACTAAGAACAACAAATAAAAATTACTTAGTGATAAAGCAAACAAGCACACACAAGAATATTCACCCCACGCTGTGACTCCCCGGCAAAAGTGCCAGAAAAAGGTCTTGATAACCTGCAAGTATACGGGATAATTGTAGCCTCTTTGGATAAGTAAGAGTGTCGAACCCAACGAGGAGCTAACGGTAGAACAAATATCCTCTCAAGTCCTATCTGCCACTGATACGACTCTACGCACGCTTAGTGTTCGCTTTACCTAGAACAAGTATGAAACTAGAAGTACTTTGTAGGTGTAATAGGATAGGTTTGCAAGATAATAAAGAGCACATAAATAAAAAGTAGGGGTTGTTTAGATAAAGAAGCAATAAAATAAATATAGCGACTGTGGAAAAGTGGTGGTAGGAGTTGTGGAATTGTCCCTAAGCATTTGACTACGTTACTAGACCGATAATCACTATTGCAATTTTATTTGAGGGAGAGGCATAAGCTAATATACGTTCTCTTCTTGGATCATATGCACTTATGATTGGAACTCTAGCAAGCATCCGCAACTACTAAAGATCATTAAGGTAAAACCCAACCATAGCATTAAAGTATCAAGTCCCCTTTATCCCATACCCAAACAACCTACTTACTCGGGTCTGTGCTTCTGTTCACTCACGCCACCCACCATAAGCAAATCATAAACATATTGCAAACCCTACAGCGGGGATCCCTCACGCTTGCGTGACACGGAGGGCACCATAGGATAGCACCAATAATAAAACATGCAACTCAAACCAATCATACACTACAAAAAAATACACTTCCGTGATGATACGTGTTTGTCATAGTAGGTCGCGTTATTTGTCATGCATGTACATCCATGACAAATTTATGACAGAATCAAGATAGTCATACCTGTGCTGTCGTAGAAGTGTTCGATGACATTACCAAAATTATCATCACGGAAGTGTCCACTTCCATGACGATAAATTGCGCGTCACAGAAGTGCTTTTGTCAAGGGTGACCGACACGTGGCATCCACCGTAACGGAACGTCGTTAAGCTATCGGGTCGGGTTTTGGATCCGATAACCCGTTAATAGCCCCGACCAATGGGGATTTTCCACGTGTAAAATCATCATTGGCTGGAGGAAACGCGTGTCGGCTCATCGTTGGGACAGATGTCATCCACTCATTGGACAGAAGGCGCCTATGATACGTCGACACGTGGCACGACCAATCAAGTTTAAATGGGATGGCCCAACTAAAGGCCCACAAAATTTGGCGGGCCATAATGGGCCAGCCCAGTTAAAGGCCCACGAGATTTTGCGGACTATAATGGGCTGGCCCAGCTAACGACCCACAAGATTTCGCGGGCCATAATAGGCCGGCCCAGGTAAAGGCCTACAAGATTTTTGTTTGCCATAATGGGCTGGCCCAGGTAAAGGCCCACAAAATTCTTGCGGATCATAATGGGCCGGCCCAGCTAAAGGCCCACGAGATTTTGCCGACATTAATGGGACGGCCCAGCTGTAGGCCCACAAGATTTTGAGGACCCTAGTAGGCCGGCCCATTAACTGGCTACCATGTTTTGGGCCAAATGCCGGCCCATAATTGATCCGGTCCATTAATGGCCTGCCACGTTCCGGGACTAGTAATGGCCCATGTAAGATCCGGCCCATTAAAAGCCTCCCACTTTCTGGGCCAAATCACGGCCCAGATCAGGTCCTGCCCTTTAAGAGGCTTTGGGCTCAATTATGGCCCATATCAGATTCGGCCCGTTGACTGGACGCTATGCTTTTGGGCCCACTTGCTAAAGGCCGATTTAGTAATTCAGCCTGACATTAGATTCGGCCGTTAAGGGCCCATTTAACATTTCAGCCCTATATTAATTTCGGCCTGTTAAAAACCCGTCATATAGTTGGGCCTAACTACGACCCGGTTTGCATCCGGCCTGCTCGGAGCCAATATCTGACTGGGCCAAACAAGGATCGAGACAACTTTGGCCTGTTAAAAGCCCGTGAATTGATTCGCACAATCATGGGTCGGGGTCCATTTTGGGCTGCCACCGGCCCGTGAGCCATTCGACACGTTTCAGGCCCAGCCTACTTCTCAGCCTCCTAAAAGCCCATTGAGTTTTCTTGCGAAAAGAGGGCCGGGGGTTACTCGGCCTATTAAAGGTCCGAATCTACTAGTGGGCCAGTTTGACGGGGCCCATGATGCGGATCATAGATCGTGATTTCATGACAGCCTGATTATGTACCGTAATTTTACGGTTTGGCCGGTTTACTGCGAAGACAGGATATATATATAGTAAAATAACTACAAATTCGTGAATAAGAAAAAACCTAGACTATACAATAAAGAAATTACGACATATTACATCCACTGGGCATCAAAGTTCGCCACTATGATAATAAAGCACAAGCAGACAGCAGATTACATACACTGGGCATCAAAGATCGCCACCAGTGCAAATAAACACGCCGCCAAAATAATATACAAAACCGACAGCATTTCAATAGAGTTCAAGAAAGGTTAGCCCTGCTGGGGAGCTGCAGCGCAAGCAGCTGAGCAAGATGATGAGACTGCGCTTGTTCAACACTTATATCTTCCTCACTCTGAAAGATAAACAAGCAGATAGATGACAGGTTTTGCACATAAAAGTATCAGTGCTGACAATTCATCACATTTCTTACTGACGAATAAAGTGACACGGTTTAAAATTGCATTAACACAATATGGTATTGTTCAGGTCAAGACATGGCAGGAATTAACATTGTGAAGGAGTTGGGAGCTTCACGACACCACTGGATTACAAATCAAGAACTCATAAGTATCAATGGTTAGTGTGCTGTCAATTTATCCCATTTCAGATTTGCAAATAAAGAGGCGGTTTAAATAATAGTAGAATGATATGACATTGTTCATAGTTAAGACATTGCAGAATATGACATTGTGCTGTAGTGGGTAGGTTCACCACACCACTGGATTACGGATGAAGAACAGAAGCATACATGCAGTGCAAAAGAAGATCACTTGCTCTGTATAGTTTAATTTACATGGTATGAAGAAGGAACTTGGTTGTACAACTGAAAACTTAAATTGAGAAGGACAAACTTTTGTTTATGAACTACATAATAAACTTTAAACATGCAATTTGATGC
The DNA here is from genome assembly GCF_002162155.2 of Triticum dicoccoides. Taxonomy (NCBI): domain Eukaryota; kingdom Viridiplantae; phylum Streptophyta; class Magnoliopsida; order Poales; family Poaceae; genus Triticum; species Triticum dicoccoides. The sequence goes on from NC_041391.1 coordinate 551,649,263, forward strand.
AAACACCAAAAATAAACAGCTGTTGCAGTCATGCCTAACCAAATATACACAACAAAGTTTGAAGGCTTGAGAAGGACAAACTTACATTACTGGTGAAGACAGGCTCTATAAAGCCTTTGTCCATGCTGATGGGGGGGGGGCAATTCAAGAAGTTTAGCACAGAATGTTCTTCATAAGCATTGCCTTTATTCTACATTTTGTTAAGAGTAAATATAGATGTGATAATATACAAAAAAATGGAGAATATTTAAGATAAGATGAAGAGTGATGCTACATAACCAAGTAGCTATAAATGTATGTGCAGCGATACATGCAAAAGGCACAGCCAAGAGCAATGCACAACTAAACTTCTTCAGTACCAACCTTATGGTAAGAGTAAATATAGATCTGATGTGTAGAAAATGGAGGGCAAAGGAAAATAAGCTGCAGAGTGATGGTACATGAACAACTACCTGTCAATATAAGTACACTCATAAAGGACAGCATGTACTTACAAGAACAATGTAGAGCTAAAAATATCATTGGCATTGGATATATTCTACACTAATGTAACCATTCATACAGATCAGATAATTTGGAGCGAACAATTGATAAGCAAGCTATCATGCATACTGCTGTCACATAATGAACCAGGTATATATGCAAGTACAGTGATACAGGACAACAAGTACTAACAAGAGCAAAGCAGCAGGCAGCATATTTGCGATATCTTGTCGTTCTTTTCAAGCCGGAATTCTTCTTCGAGCTGATTTCCTGCAAAAAAAGATCCATAAGGCACATGCAGAAAAGTAGAAGTTCAAATTGTCATGTGATTTCATAGACAGTACCTCATCCTGGGAATGATACCAGTGCATAACAAGGTTTTTCCATTCAATGTCTTCTAAATTTAGCACAGGAGACTTCACTAGAAATTCGTTTATAGACTTGCCATCAAAGTGTGATTTCCTCAGGTAACACCGATACTGCTGCAATGCTTCCTTGAAAAGCACAAGCAAGCATTGCTCGTCATGACTATCCAGATTGATCCTCACCTAGTTTCAACAATGTAATGTAAATCATTGATGTGTTCGATCAGCAAAAAACAGGAAAATAATAACCATGAATAATAGCACTTACACGTAAGTTGGACAGGAAGATGTGAAAATGGTGTTTGTCTTCACTATAATCTTCCCATGATGGGAATATATGCATGTAGTCCCTAACAACATTGAAAGAATTGTCTTTTAAACTGGGAATAAATGGAATGGGGTTCCAATCTGTAGGAATTGGCCCTCTCTGCAGTTGGGATAGTTTTTCGGCTGGTGGACTTGCTGTACTTTTTCCTGGAGTGGGATTGGTACGGCTGGTGCTATGGCAAATGAAATCGGTATACCTTTTGCTGGAGTGCAGGTCCTGTGTGGTGGGGCTAGTGGTGTGGCCAGTGAAGTATGGGTACAGTCTGCTAGAGTCGGTCCTATGTTTTGTGTCACTAGTTGTACAGCCAATATAAGTGGGGCGCTGTCTGATTTCTCCGGCACCACCACGTTTTTCAAGGACTTTGCTGGTGCTCCTTCAGGTTCGGCAATCACCCTCTTCCTTTTTGATGTCTGATGCACAAGAACAACATTTGAGTGAAAAAACATGGTATGACGACAGATGGAATATGTATTGATAATGGATGGGCATAGCATCTCGAGTTATATGATGAGTAAACTAAGCAGATGGTGGTGCAACAAAGTAGAAGAAATGCAAGACAACATATGCAAGATACGCGCAATCAATAAAACCTTGCCAAATTAGAACAGGCACCTTGATGGGTGAACAGGACAGGCCATCTGCCTTTGACTCCTCGAGGTTAGAATAGTCATTAGAATGATATTCTGAACAAGAATCAATAGGTGGGGAGCGTACGAGTTTCATTGCTTCCAAAATGGCACTCAATGCCTTGGTGCCAATTTTGTAAGTCATTGCAGTGTTCCATAATATTCTTCTGATGCGCGGATTCTGATATTCACTGTAATTGCATATAATATCTGAGAACCATGAAAACATAAATAGTTGTGAGATTATCTTTGTAATGCAGATGATATTCTAATATAGGGGCGCCCCTGTAAACACTTATGTGCTATCACTGGATTCTGATGAGAGAGCTCATGTGTGCTGTAATATAGTGTGTGCATTTATATAATCTGGCACAAGTACACAAAAAATAGGCTCCAGAAGTAAGGATAGCTGGCAGATGATAGGTTCATAATATACTGTAAAGATAGTTTATTGCCAAACCATGATAACAAGAGCACACAACAACTAGGGAGATCATAGTGTACATAACAGGGGTACACCATAACCACGATATGTAAATCGGGAAAGTGGAACTGGCTTGAAAATACAGTGTTGTATTGCCGCTAGTAATTGAAAGCCTATCGATCACGTACAGGCCAGCACTCTAACATGGTAAAGAAGAGCAAGCAGATTTTGGATAATAAAATGTTGGTTGCGTAGTGCCCACACATGATGAACCAGAGCGCATTAAGAATGCAACTCCCAGCTGTCTCTCGACCATTTCAGGCGGTTTGATGAAGATCCTACGTCTCCTAACCCTTCTTCTTCCTCGTCTGTGATTCTTCCCATACAGAACACCGCACGGGCCGCCGGCCGGACCACCGCCCCCCACCGCCTGTGTTCCTCCGCCACCCCCACCCCCCACCCGCGTCGAGTTTTCTTCGTTCGGCGAGGCCCCACAACCACCCGAGCCCCTTGGATCGCACCGGCGAACTCCGGCGAGCTCTAAAAAATCGACTGACCCAATTTTGAAATTTAGTCTACTGTGATTTAACTAGTGTGGAATATAAAAGGGG
>NC_041391.1:551652442-551656032 GCF_002162155.2 Triticum dicoccoides
CCCCCACCCCCCATCCGCGTCGAGTTTTCTTCGTTCGGCGAGGCCCCACAACCACCCGAGCCCCTTGGATCGCACCGGCGAACTCCGGCGAGCTCTAAAAAATCGACTGACCCAATTTTGAAATTTAGTCTACTGTGATTTAACTAGTGTGGAATATAAAAGGGGAAAACCATAAGCATTGGGAGTATAGTGTTGAGCGTGCCATGGCGGATCTGAAGGTGCAAACCATACAAAGGCAACTTCGCAACCAAGACAAGAAATCAGAGTAAAGCAGTTGCGATCTATTTTCTTGCTGCAATAAATAAGTTGAGCAGATACGAAAGAGTACCGCCTCTGGTGCGGCGCCATGTACACATCTAGTGAGAATTTGACGGTGCTGCGGTAGCGATGGCTGTCAGCGGCGTGGAAGCAGATCTAGGAGGGTAGACGGTGGTGGCGGGGCGCGGTGGATGAGACGGTCATAGGAGCGGCGCCGACAAGGTGGACGACGGTGGGGATGAAGCGAGAGGACGGGATGCAAGGATCCCGGTCCGAAGGCGTGGATGAGAGAGATCGATCTCTTGTAATGGACGGCGGCGTCGGGGTATCAGCTCCGGCATGGTCGAGGAGGACGGCGGTGGATGGGGTGGCGGACGGCGGTGGACGGAGGAGGGTGGGGTGGAGAGGGTGTTTTGGTGCCCACGGAGTACGAATGGGGAAAAGGGAGGTAGAGAGGAAGGGGGGAACCATGTAGTCAGGGCACGCTTGTCTCAAATGCGAGGAAATTTACAAACTTAGCCCCCGTTTCAAATTTCTACTACATCACAGCAACCTTAGTTGGTTGGGGATAGGACGGTAATCTCGCATACACCGAATAGTTGCCGACGAGGGTTTGTTTTTGGCGCCCACCGTGTATGAATATGAATCGAGGAGGGAGTCGATTTCGGCCGAGGCACACTATGTTTTGGCGCCCACCATGTATGAATCCGGGTGAGAGGCGGTTACGTCACGTTTGGGTGAAATTACAAACCTACCCCTATCGAAACCTATAGAAATCCAGCAGATAGGCTTTGCGCGGCAGGGATAGGCAGTAGTGATTTCCATCTCGCAGATTTTGGTTTCGAGCAGTTACTGCGACTTTCCCCGCTTCGTTCAAATTTTGCACAGTGCACGTTTACCGTGCCAACTCAATTCGAATCCCGTTTGTATTCTACTATTTTTTTTCGGGCGGGATCCATTTACAATTGGAATTACATTCTATATACATCATTTTTTTACATATATACTTTCAAAAGCACAACACCATTTATACATAAATATGGTTTACAAATGGCATGATCTCATATTCATAAGGTTGTATCCATCAATTTGGATTTTCAAATATTTGAAACCACTTTATGTTGAAATCCAATGTATGCATTCCTCGCTAACTGTCTCCAATTAATGTGTGTTTCATGCGGGTTTTTTTAACTTCTCAAACATGTATAATGTGTTTCACACACGCAACATATAGTGTAATCCCGTTTAGACACTAATTGCATATAAACCATGCATTGTTTGTAATTGAAGAATCTATGGATCACCAATATTGATAAACTATGTAACATTACACGTGTGCCCAAATTCAAATGAATATGCATGTTCGATACACCAATTTGCATTATGATATTATCGATGTCGTGATCTCCAGTTTAAATATTTGAATCCCCTTTAATCCAGATATTCGTCTCATATAGCTATCACTCATGCTTATATAGGACTATCTCTCTGGACCTATACGCATTCATCGTATCTCAGGCATCTCTCGTGCTACCTGTATGTTGACAATGATCTTTTATCTTCGTAACACACTGACGGTACTCTCTCCATCGATGTTCATCACTCTATCTCTCTCTCTAAGTATATCTCGCTCCCTGCTATGTGTCTCTAGCTATGATTCTCCATGTGGAATCTCTTTCTCTCACACGAACACAAAACTTTGTCTCCCGGGGTCTCATTTCTCTCAACTGTTCCCATGTGTGCCACTCGCACACCCCTCATACAGAGATGTCTTTCACTCCTTAGATATGAGAACCTACGACTCTTCCTCTTCAATATCTCTTTCTCACACACAAACACAAACTTTGTCTCTCAGCGTCTCATATTTCTCCATTGTTCTCTTGTATGTCGCTCGAACACACCCTCTCTCCCTAGAGATATCTTGCGTTCCCTCATATGTCTCTCTAGCTATCACTCTCGTTGTGAAATATCTTTCTCTCTTGCAGACACAAAACTCCGTCTCTCTGGATCTCATTTCTCTCTGATATTTGTTTGTATGTGACTCACATGCACCCTCTCTCTATCTCTCTCACACCCACACACATAACCCAGCCTTCTGATCCACTCGACTCCTATCTCTAGCGCACACTAGCTAGCATCTTTATCTTTCTATTTATCTGTTTCTCCATCAACCTTCTTTCTCGCCCTCACTCTTGATTCCTATCACGCACACTACATATGTTTCTCTCTACATGCATGCAGTCAAGTGCCCTCTCACATACATATATAACCTCACCCTTTGAACCACCCGACGGTCATCTCCGACACCCAAACTAACGGATGTCTCTCTAGCTAGCATCTCCATCTCTGTATCTATCTATAGTTTCTCCGTCAACATTTCTTTCTTGCACGGAGTCTTGCTTCCTATCACCCACACTATATATGTCTATCCATACATATGCATTTATAGGTTGATCTCTTTTGCACAATCATTGCGCCTCACCCCCTCTGCTCGCCATAGATGCATGCTCCAGCCCACGCCACTATATCTTAAAGACAAAAACACATGCTCAATTGTCGGGCCTTCTTCCCTGCATTCTCACATGCATGCATATTGTCATACCGATCTGTCTCTCCCATGTCGTTGATCTTAGGACTTATGTCTTCTTTCTTTTATCTCGATCATGCGCGCGCGCACACACACACATCCCACGTATACATGTATACCTCTCACACATGCACATTCAAGGTCTCTATGTCTCCATACGTAGTTAATTACCCTCAATCCTAATGCCACATCGAATCGTTCTCCTCTTTTGTGCACATAACTTCCGCCTGGATGGGCAAAACACACACTCACACTTAATAATCTCCTTCTGGCTACCCCCCCCGCCCCGCGCGCCTCTCACTCTTCCCTTATATCCCCGAAACCAATAAGACCATCCCTTTGTTTAATTCCCGCCTACATGCACCATCGATATATAGTAGTCTTCCGTGGTGTCTCTCGAACAAACACGTTCTCTCGATGTCGACTCCTCTCACGCGCACGCACCTTCTCTTCCCTCCTACGGGCATTTTCTCTCTTGCACCCCATCGTTGGTGGCCTCTGCCATACACATCACCTCTCTACGATGAAGCCATGCACACTTAAATTACATCCGCCACAGAGGACCCCGGGACACACGGGCGCGCGCGCGCACGCATGCACACACACACATGCGCGCACGCACGCATGCACCCCCCCCACACACACACTAAGACTCCATCTCTCTCTCTCTCTCTCTCACACACACACACAAACACACACACACACACGCACCCCCCCCACACACACACACACTTAGACTCCATCT
>NC_041391.1:551656444-551703461 GCF_002162155.2 Triticum dicoccoides
ACACACACACACATACTAAGACTCCATCTCAGACACACATGCTCTAGGCGGAGCATTTTTTCCTACCACCCTTCATCCAACCTTACCCGTATGATAAACAATCACCTTTATTTACTTGCATAACATGGACAGATTCCACTTTACTTTAGTAGTCAGCAAACTTATCATCTGTATATTTGTATATCTGTATACCCTTATAAAAAAACGAGTTGGCGATGATGGTGTGCCTGCCATCTTGTAATACAGACCATATGATCTATATCTGACGGATAGGAAGCAAACTATGATAATTTTACAAAAGATACTCGCACCTCTCTCCACATCATTATCTCCCGCAACCTCATTGCTTAGCAATTAAAAAAGGAATAAGTCTCTGGAACAATATAACATGCATGGTGGCCGCTGCCGCCTGCCGGCGCCGTCCATCCCCATGCCCCCGCCCATTCCGACCACTAGTCACCACCACGCTCCACTCCTCCTCGCCTTATCTCTCATCTTTCATTTTTTCGATGACATTCTCGAGATACCAGTTTTCCGATAAAATTCTCGAGATATCATTAGTTTTTACACATGGGATACTCCGGCATGGGTCAATCACAACAGGTGTTTTGTAAAAAAATGCATATTGATGTTCCGTGCAATGCACGAGAATCTTGCTTGTAATTATATAACGCAAATCACGAGCAGGAAGTGACATTTTTTTGACACAACCACGTTAACATGGCCACATAAATCACGAGCAGGAAGGAGAAGGGAAGCGGGCTATGGAGTAACGTTTTTTACCACAATTTCTTAGGAAACTGAGTGCAATAATTGAGTAGTTTTGCAAACTACCATTACTACTACACCTGAAACGGTTCAAAACCTATACTCCCTTGCCAGCGCGCACTTCCCGCGTGAAATGGTCAGCGTCGCCTAGAGCGTCAGTGCCACATTAATGCCCAGCTAGAGCGGAGGCGACCTCTCACTGGCGCCGGCTTTGAAGTGGCGCGACGGCCGAGAGAGCGCCGCTTCCCGGTGCACGCGATTGCTCCACGTCGATACTGGCCATAGGCCCTGTTTGGATCCATGGGTTAGAGTTAGTTTGAGCTAGTTGGGGCTCAAATAGCCCTAAAGTATCCAAGCATGAGGGTTTAAATTGGAGCAAGTTGCACCGAACCCACCAAAAAAACTATCCCACCCAAGAGGTGCTAACTGGAGATAGTTCTCATTGGGACCACTGAAAAATCACTTTTCTCTCTCCATGAAGTGCATTTATTGTCAATCTAACCCTGTCACCCAAACACCTCTTTGGCTATAGTTAGTTCAGGGTTAGTCATGAGTTAGTCTAACCTCTAGCTAAGTTAGAGTATCAAACATGAGCAGTATAGGACATGCAAGTTGCTCAAAGCATACAGGCAAATTCGTACATGAAAGGATTTTTTTCTTTTTGAAAACGGAATGTGAAAGGATTTTTTTTAGAATTCTCTTGGCATGTCGCTAACATGTGATAGTTAACCGACCTCAATAGACGGCAGAAATGCCAGCCCGCCGCACTTTGATAGAGACGAGGAGGGAGAAGCGATACATGCTGCTGGATTACTAGAGATAGGTGTCGCACGGAAGCCAAGAAATATGGTGATAGCGTGGGTTAGCCATGTACTAGTATGATGTAACTACACTGAGCTGCCGTGTTTCGTACTCTTCTAGTCCACTGTGGAGATGATTGGTTAATTTTATATCGCTAAATAATATTAAATATTATGAGTGCAGACGCTCCACCACGAGGTTCCTTGCTCCTTCTCGGTCGTCCGGAATCTATGTTCTTCCACTCTATTTTTTTACGTGAGCTTTGTTCATCCTTTTGCCACACAAGCGAGACATCTAGCATCATGGCGCACGTGTTATGCAACGATCGTTCCATCTATATGAAGAACACATGGCACTGGAACTACGAGACGGACATGTACCCAGGAGTGGACGTACGAACCTGAGTAATGTAGCGCAGTAAGTGAAGTAGAAAGGCACAAATGGTATGAACATGTGTGGCATACAGGGAGTGTTTGGTTCCGTTCTCGTCTCAGCATAGTTGTTCCCTCTTCATGCATGCTCAACTCAACACCCCTCTTCATGCATGCTCTCTTCATGCATGCTCTCTTCATGCATGCTCTCTTCATGCATGCTTCTAGTGTATTTGTGCTAAACTAGTGTGGACTCATGCACCCTCCATACACTCTACCAAACACCCAAAAGTAGGTCGAGAAGGGAAGTCTTGGGCGGCATTTGTCTCTTGCTACGTACTACCACTAAATGTTGTACGTGCAATGCACGATGATGTATGGAGTACGTGTCTAAGTACTCTACTACTACTATATTAGTTGGAGGCACATATTAACTTTTATATTTGTTTACGTGTATGCCCCGAGAACTTCCAACTAGACGTGTCTTTCTCTCCAGGTCGCACTTTGTATCATTCATACAGCTAAGTACTACTACGTGTGGTCTCCGACCCAGAAGTGGAAGAAGTGGAGACGCTCTACCATGCTATTTTTTACGCTGGGCTGTACCACGCTGTTCATGTCCCACTCCTTTTGCTGACGTGTGGGACATCCAGCACGTGCCATGTTTGGCACCCTTCGTCGTAAGAGTTGAAACACTAGCATTCATCAGAAATAAAAAATAATTATAAATTGGCAGTGATACTATTTTTTTGCGAACCAATCAGCAGTGATACTATACCACGCGGTTTCCTTGCTCCTCGATATCGGAAAGAATACTTCCGCCAACATGTGGGACGTCGACCATCCTGGTCCACTTGCCATGCACGCAGAACTCCAAGGGAGAGTCACCCAGGTCGTCGCGCCGCAGTAACAATGACTAATGAGCCGTCAAATCACAGGCCCACTTCCCACTTTGAAGTTGCTCGGACGAAGGAACCATCATGACTTCGTTGAATTCCGCTTCTTGAAGAAAACTACTGTACCAGCAGTACTGCTAGCTACAGGTATTTACTCCAACAGAGGCCTCCTTTCGTTCATAGGATAGGAATATGAAAATCATAGGAAGTGAGATGACATGCATCTCAATTCCTATAGAGAAAGAGATGCCATTTGATGCATAGGATAGGAATTTTTCCACTTAGTCTAGGCTAATGTACTGGTAATTTGCTCTAAAACCTACAGTAGTAACTAGTAGTACTGGTACATGCTCGTACTCAGACACAGACACACACACACTAACTACTAGTACTACTACTTCTCACATGCTGGCCAGACGCCGTCGTTCTCCTTCCCGGCTTTTTTGGCGACACCCCACCATGCTTGGATCTCTGCCGACCTCTCCGCAGCAGCGCCTGCGTCCTTTTCTTTCTTGCGGTGGCGGGCCTCTCTTTTCTTGAGTGCTTTCTGACTTTTCTGCTCCCTCTGTGCGGCTTTGGCCGCCTTTTGCTCTACCGCCCATTCGGCCTTGGCATCTTCAAATTCCTCCCACATAGTTGTGAGGTCGCGAGCGGCGATGAACTCGGCATGGCGGATGCCATCGCTTCCCTACCATTTTGTGTGCGTTCATGGGTAGCGAGGAACTCAGCGCGGCGGGATGCCATCGCTGCCTTACCGGTTAGTGTGCGGCGCGGTGGCATGAACGACACTTGGTGAGAGATCTCTAGGGTGGAGTGGCCGGATAACCGTATAGTGCATTGGTTTGTCAAGAGCTCAAGGATAGAAGACGAAGCAAATTAGGATTCCCCTTCAATCCTGGTCATTTATTACCGAGTAAAATACGTTGGCGGTCATCGAACTTGTCTTGATAGCTCACTTTGATCATTATATATGAGATATGGTGATTATACGATCGCTGGCTCAGCGTATAGCTCCGTATTTGTATGGTTGACCAGTCAAACAGTCCGCATGCGCCTAAAACGGTCACCGTCTCTCCAGAATGTCAATGCCACATTCACTGGACTTAACTGCAGGTGCAATTGGTGTGTCACTGACATGCGGGCCAGACGCCCTTTGGGCCCATATTTCAGACACCCAAACGCATCCGCAGTTAAGTCACTGAAGCAGCGTCCGCTTTCACGCCCGACGACCTACTCCGGCGCTAGTTGTCCATCCGTCTGCCGCGGCTCATTGCGATTCGCCCGCTATATTAACTTGAGCCCTAGCTCCCAGCCATAGCCAAAGACCCACACTTATTCTCCTCCGGTCCCTTCCTTCTGTGGGCACCACTTCAACCATGGCCTCGTGGCGCTCCGAAGCTCTCTTGGACGTACTGTCGCAGGAGTAGACGAGGGACATCGACGGCTCTGCTCCGGGAGCGCTCCAAAGCTCTCTTCGACGTACTGTCGCAGGAGCAAACGCAGGAGATCGCTGGCACCCCCCGGGCCGCCCTCCACCGCCACGACCACGAAGCCGGCGCGCGTGCGCGGGCGCAGCCGGCAGCGAGGAAGAGTAGTACACGGTAGGTCGCCGCCGCTCTGGTCCCGGGAAGGCCACCGCTACTCCACTCAGTCGACGCCAAGCTTGATGGGGTAAACATCGGCGACCGATTAGCCGCTTGACGGCAACGTGGAGGCGGAAATCTTCATAATCTTGTGCTCCGTCGGGAGGAGGAAGTTATCGAGGCAGATGAGGAGGAGGCAAAGGCAATGGCCGGCTTTCTCGGGTTCATGGCCGGACTTGGTGGTCGGGCGCCAGCGATCGTTTAGATTAGGTTTACGGTAGGTTTAGTACGGTTTGTGCGAAATATGTAATGAATTTTGTCTAGTTTGTAGGAAAAGTTTTCGAAATGTAATGAATTTCATCCGGTTAATTTGAAATTCGCTTTGTTTGCACGAATTTCATCCAGTTAGTTCATATAGTTGTCGAAAGGTATGCGGGCAACATCGGATGGCATCCATCAGTGTCCTCGGACAGATGCCAGTGTAAATTTGTGGGCCAGCGCTGGAGATGCCCTAACTATTGTTGGGGAACGTTGCAGAAAATTAAAAAATTTCCTACGGTTTCACCAAGATCCATCTATGAGTTCATCTAAGCAACCAGTCAAGGGGGTGAGTTTGCATCTACATACCACTTGTAGATCACGTGCGGAAGCTTGCAAGGGGATGGTGATGATGGAGTCGTACTCGAACGTGATTCGGATCACCGATGACCAAGTGCTGAACGGACAGCACCTCCGCGTTCAACACACGTACGGGACGGATGACGTCTCCTCCGTCTTGATCCAGCAAGGAGGAAGGAGAGGTTGAGGAAGGCAGCTCCAATGGCAGCACGACGGCGTGGTGCAGTTGGTGCAGCAGTACTCCGTCAGAGCTTCGCCAAGCATGCACGGAAGAGGAGAGGTGTTGGGGAGGGGAGGGGCTGCGCCTTGGCTTGTGGTGGTGCTGCCCTCCCCTCACCCCTCTATTTATAGGGGAAGGGGCAAGGGGGGCCGGCCCCTCTAGATGGGATCTAGAGGGGGGGCGGCGGCCAGGGAGGGGTGGCTTGCCCCCCAAGCAAGGGGGGCGCCCACTTTAGGGTTTCCCCCCCCCCCCCAACCCTAGGCGCATGGGCCCAAGGTGAGGGGCGCGCCCAGCCCTCCAGGGGCTGGCTCCCTTCCCTTTGCGGCCCATGTGGCCCTCCGGGAGGGGTGGCCCCTCCCGGTGGACCCCCGGAACCCCTCCGGTGGCCCCGGTACAATACCGATAAGCCCCCGAAACTTTCCGGTGTCCGTATGACAACTTCCCATATATAAAACTTCACCTCCGGACCATTCCGGAACTCCTCGTGACGTCCGGGATCTTATCCGGGACTCCGAACAACATTCGGTAGTCACATACTAGTCTTCCTAATAACCCTAGCGTCACCGAACCTTAAGTGTGTAGACCCTACGGGTTCGGGAGACACGCAGGCATGACCGAGACGACACTCGGGCAATAACCAACAACGGGGTCTGGATACCCATGTTGGCTCCCACATGCTCCTCGATGATTTCATCGGTTGAACCATGATGTCGAGGATTCGATCAAACCCTGTATACAATTCCCTTTGTCAATCGGTACGTTACTTGCCCGAGACTCGATCGTCGGTATCCCAATACCTTGTTCAGTCTCGTTACCGGCAAGTCACTTTACTCGTACCATAATGCATGATCCTGTGGCCAACACCTTGGTCACCTTGAGCTCATTATGATGATGCATTACCGAGTGGGCCCAGAGATACCTCTCCGTCATACGGAGTGACAAATCCCAGTCTCGATCCGTGTCAACCCAATAGACACTTTCGGAGATACCTGTAGTGCACCTTTATAGTCACCCAGTTACGTTGTGACGTTTGATACACCCAAAGCATTCCTACGGTATCCAGGAGTTACACGATCTCATGGTCGAAGGAAGAGATACTTGACATTGGCAAAGCTCTAGCAAACGAACTACACGATCTATGTGCTATGCTTAGGATTGGGTCTTGTCCATCACATCATTCTCCTAATGATGTGATCCCGTTATCAATGACATCCAATGTCCATAGCCAGGAAACCATGACTATCTGTTGATCACAACGAGCTAGTCAACTAGAGGCTCACTAGGGACATATTGTGGTCTATGTATTCACACGTGTATTACGATTTCCGGATAATACAATTATAGCATGAATAAAAGACAATTATCATGAACAATGAAATATAATAATACTTTTATTATTGCCTCTAGGGCATATTTCCAACAACTATCATGCTATAATCGCTAACAATCCTCCATTATTTGGCAGGGAACAGTTATCCCTCGATGAAAATCAGATCCGCGGTGTTTCGCACTCCTCCCGCGTACGAGTGTAAACTCTTGCTTACATAAAAATGGAGCAAGTGGACGGCACTGTAGCACGGCATATCACTCGAACTAGCCCGCCTAACGAGCGGGAAAGCACGGCCCTCGTCATTTTGTTCTGGATTTCTATCGATCGATCATGCAAAAATGTTACGCTTTGCAAGTTCTAAAGGAAAAGGCGGCACACTTACGACTCGTACGCGTCGCAACCCCGACACTCCGGCTCGCACGCCGCTCAGCAAAGGGGACATGCATTGTCTTGCAATTTCACTGACATGTGGGACCATAATTGAATAAACTGTCAATAGCCGAAATCTAATCACTCGGCGGGCATCGGCTGAGAAGATAGAAACGGGGGAGGGAGAAGAGATCGCCCGCCCGCCGCGCACGGACTCCAAGAAATATATGGTGATAATGTGAGGTGGGCCATGCTGGAGTCCGGACCGCTTCCGGAGCCTGCTCTCACTGCCCTGGCCCCTCAAGATGCCAGCTGCCCGCTGCATGCATAGCAAGTAGTCCCCGCTTATGTGGAGGAGAGAGAGGCATTGACAAAGTCAAGGAGTAACAGTGGAGACAATAGCTTTCATAAAAAATAAACAATGAATACTCGTTGCTCGTCCTCTATATCGGAAAGAATACTTTCATTCGCCGACATGTGGGACGTCGACCATCCTGGTCCACCTGCCATGCACAAAATTATCCTGGTCTACCCCGGTCGTATCGCAGGCCCAACCTTTCCCACCGTAAGTTGTTCGGACAAAGGAACCATCATGACTTCATTGAATTCCGCTTCTTCAAGAAAATTTACTGTACCCGCAATACTGCTACCACACGCGAAGACTGGACGGCACTGTACCACGTCATATCACTAAAACCCACTAGGCCAAACTAGCCCGCCTAGGTCATCTATTTTGGAACGGAGGGAGTACGTCTCCGCACTACTATGATTTTGTATTGCATGTTCTTTGTACTTTTGCTACGATTTTCCTACCATATGAACCAAATGAGGCCTGAATGTATGTCGACTATTGTCGGATCGATCGCTAAGCCTACAATTTTAGGAGCTAGGGCTATTGGTCGATCGACGAGGGATAAGTATAAGCATACCACAAGCTCATCAGCCCCAACGTTTCTCTTCGGTGAGTGTTTTGCAAGTACTATAGCTCGCACAGTAGCTAGCCTACTAACACCAAGAATCATCAAACAAGCCCTGCTGATATGATAAACAGTTCAAAGTTACATCTAAGCATGCCATATATTACATCAAAAGCTGGTGAGGATACATCCGTTTCCATAACTCGGAGAGGGTTCACATGATTCATCGCATGATTCACTATCAAACAAAAGTAGCAAGATCCGCCCACACAAGACAGTGCACTAGCCCTAAGATGGTTTGATAACACGCATCATTCGGGTAATTAAACACAGGGCAATGCAAACTACCCTGAAGGATTAGCGTGACCAACTATTTCTTGTCATCGATCTCTCGGGCAATGACCACGGCACGGACAGCGGCATGGGAATCAATTTCTGGGGCGATGTCCACAGGACTGACCGCGACATCGGAATCGATCTCTGGGGCGATGTCCACAGGATGGACAGCGGCATCGGAATCGATCTCCGGGGCGATGCCAACAGGACGGGCCACGACATCGGAATCATCAAGGACAACCACCGGCACCTGCACAACACTAACATATTAGCAAGCACATTGCAAATAATCAAAAAGCAAGCACATTGCAAATAATCAGAAAGCACAACTATGGTAATAAGCCATTATTTTTTACCTTGTGCAGCTCACCGGGGGATATCATCCCTCCAGGGGCCATCTCCTCATCCTCGATGGGGGGCATCACCTTGCCAGGGAAATACTGCTTCTCAACAGCGACTATCTCCTCAAACTCGGTCTTGAGCCTCACATAGGTGGCAATCAGAGTTCCTGGGGTAGGCACGGTGGGGCCCTTGCTGTTCTTCCAACTTTCTTTGAGGAGTTCGTCCGCCAACATCCTCAACTCTTTGGCCAGTGCTTGTTTCTTGGAGTTCTTCGTCTCCATGGGTTGGACCGCCAACATGGTTAACTCGTTGGTCGGTGCTCGCTTCCTGGAGATCGCTGTCTCCAGTGGGTTGTCTGCCGACAACTCTTTGCCTAGTGCTCCAGGATCCATCAATGAACTGACAAGCAAAAACCAATCTAAAGGAAACCACAATCTCAATGAAAACGGGAAAAGAATAGGATGTGAGAATTGGTCGGTGCTTCGCAAAAAGAAGATTATTGGAATGAAAATATAGCAGCATAACTGATTCACCCACCTTTCCTTCGTCGGTAGAGAAGAAAAATGGCAGAAGTGAGTAGCCTGGAGTGAGGTTTTCTTCAAGAAAGGGAAGAAAGGGCTTGAACGAGCGTTCCAATGAAATGATGGTTGCTTCGTCCAGTCCAACTTGGAGGCCACCTTACCACTGCTGGTAAAGGTGTGGGTTTTGTGATATGACGGGTCATGCCGGCCACACCGGGGTGACAGGTGAGTCTCGATTGTAGCACCTCGCTGTGATTTGGTGGATGGCACGTGGGCCCGGATGCTTTGAAATGTCATTAACTTGATTTTAGTCTCTTTAGTATTTGGATCCAAGCATGGATGAGGCTAACAAGTTTTAGTCCCACTACTTTTAGTCATGAGACTAAAACATATCAAAGCACTCTCTCAGGCTGGTCATAGTGGGGAGTAACTTAGCTTAGTGTCATGCATATGACACTAGTGTAAGTTACTACCTCCATAGTGCAAAGTAACATAGTAGTAGTATCATAGATTGCTTCATTTATTATCTCATAGACTCATTTTGCCTCGGAAAGCACTATGTCACAGTAACATATTATGTTACCACAAGCACCTCTTTCCTCATTAAATACTTGCCACATAAGCAAAATTGTCTTGGGATGTGTTAAGTTACTACCTAAGTTACTCCCACTATGGCTAGCCTCAATATTGTGCACCGCGACCAAGGCGGAGAGGAAAACAAGAGAACTACGTAATTAATGCATGAGTTTAATTAGGGTAGTTTTGTAAAGTACGAGATACATTCCTCCAATCGCAAAATGCCTTGGTTCATGAGATTTGAGATTTGAGCCCTATAAACCTGAGGGGAGGGGGTACTGCACACGGTGTAGTCTAGTCACTTGTTTTTTTTAGCCAAAGTCTAGTCACTTGTTGAAATCTCTAGAAAGGAAAATACTCTACTCCCTTCCGGTTTATAGGTCTATACTACTCCCTCCGTCTAGGTGTGTAATTCATCTTACGAAAACCAAATAGTCCCAAAACACTTAGGCGTGGTGCATTAACTTCTACCTTGTTTCTTGTTTCTTGACATACGTATCAACCAATAAGAGATGCGAGGTGTGCATGCTTTTAATGACTTGCAATGGCTAGTTCATTGCATGGAATGCTATTAATTAGCAAATAAACATTGGTGACCCCAAGAGGAAACGGTGCTAAGCGCGTGGACCTATGCAGAATGAGTACCAACCAATGGATAATGGAGTTTAATTGTTAAACAATAGCAATTTTGTCTCATGCAAGAGCCTGGCTAGTACTCCAAGGAATCGCAGCACGCGAGCATTCGCAACTGCCACGTTCGGTTTGCACTTGGCTCTTCGCCTCTTCGAGAAGATGAACAATGATGTTACTCCTACTTCTACAGTATCGAATCCACTGCTGCATGTCCGTCCACCTCGTGCGGGAGGGATAGCGTGTAGCGAAAGCTTCTACTTACTGCTCCTGCCTTTGCGTCCATGACAGGTGGGCCCAACAGGTGGTTGGACCACATATCATGCAGCCAAAGGCAGGTGCAGTTAAGGCACCGGAGCTTAGTCCGTGAGGGAGAGGGCGCCGTAGTAATCAAATTTCTCGGGCTTGTACAAGTTGACGCGACACATCAAAGCACTACATTCGATAAAACTCTTTTTACACATTTCAAATGGGCTACTTCGTATGTAGGAGTAGACATATTCTGCTTCGTATGTACTCCCTCCGTTCCAAAATATAAGTCTTTTTAGAGATTTCACTATGAACTACTCCTACATACGAAACAAAATGAGTGAATCTACACTCTAAAATATGTCTATATACATCCGTATGTAGTTTGTAGTGGAATCCCTAAAAAGACTTACATTTAGGAATGGAGGGAGTAGTCACTGGTTGCAATCTCTAAAAAGACTTATATTTGGAAACGGAGGGAGTACAACGCATGCATGCATGCCATGACTTTCCTTTTGATACTTGCATGTGTTGATTTGATGCACCTTGCCAAATTTTGACTATAAATTTAACTAACCAAATTTACATGCATGTCACAAAAAATCACGGGGCTGTTTGGATTGTGACTATGTTTGTCTTATGTTGCCACATTATTTTCCCACACTTGCCACACTTGCCTAACCTGAGTTGCTCAAATTGTTAGACACACTTTGTCTTGCCTAAGGGAATCTTACCACAATTTTTGTGTCTATGACATGTGGGGTTCACTGCTAATAAAAAAATTCTTGTCTTAGGTGTGGCTAATAAAAAAGACTTATATTTAGGAACGGAGGGAGTAGAAAATATAAATAATAATGCATGTTGGGGCAACCCACGTTTCCGCTAATTTTAGTCGTGGGCTTGTTCACAATTTTTACGAGGGGGTGGTTGTTCATTTAATGGAGGGACTTGTAGTACTACCAGACTTGAATGATATAAAGTGCGACCTGGCACACCGTAACACCACTTGGAACAAGCGGGTAGCTATCTCAAAAAACAATCAACAACTAAAAAACCCGCGACCTGGCATGTAGTATTGTACACAATTTTAAACGATTGTTTTGATGGAGTGAAAAAGGAAAACGACCCCACTACTTATATATAGGCCGGAGCCTCCGCGCTTGCTTGCTAGGGCTGCTCTATTCACACACTCTCATCCTCTCCAGATGTAAACAAGATAGGGGTAGTAACCCTGTCTTTCTCCCTTCAAAAAACACTAGCTTTCTATCCTCACCGCTAGTTACAGATCCGGACGTATCCCCCTCCGCCGGTGAAGGGGAGGAGGGGAAGCGTTTAGGCCGTCGTCGACAGCGAGGGAGGCCGCACCGTTATCTCTGGCCGAGCGCCGGCACGGGAGGTCCTCCGATCCCTCCGTCGTTGCCTGTGGGCGGATCCGGCCTCCCGCCGCCCACCTATCCACATCCCGACGACCTTCAGGTATATCTTCATTCAAAACCGCCTTAGCTCTACTTACCCAGCTCGCTACGTCGCTGCATGTGCATCATTTTCTACCTCTCAGCCCCTCTCGATCGGATGGTCCAACGTCACCTATTTTTTACTTCTATTGTTAGAGGTAAAGCTACTTCATGGAGTCGAATCTTGTACTCCCTCTGTCCGAAAATACTTGTCATTGAAATAAAGTGGGGTGGGGGAATTTAGTATGTACATCGGACTTGGTACAAACACGAAGGAAAGGGGATGAAAGTAGTACAGACTGGTCATCCAACCGGTCTCTTAGTCGAAAAGGGGAATATAGGGGTAACGCTGTACACAGTGGTATGACCAGGACTAGATTTGCTATCCACATATAGGAGTAGGTGGCTAGAGTGAACAAAAATGGGACCAACCCGGATATGTTTCTTGGATGTTTGTTTCTCGGGGCAACAAACTATGAATCACCACTTTATGCCCCTGTTTACGTACATGGTGCTGTACTGCTGGTGCACCCACTGTCCCATGCCCTTATACCAAATATTTAGGCCCCGGTCGGAATAAAGGGGCAGAAAACATAGGTCTTGATGAAAATAGAGGAATAGGAAAGGAATGTAGGTATAAAACTATGGAACAGCGAACCGGAGGAAACTCTCAAGAGAATGTGTTCGGATGGACTACGAAATGTACAGATTTGTTTTTTTAGAGTAGCATGCTTGGCAGTATGAGATGCTATTTGTTTATTCAGCTGCACGGTGACTACTCTTGTCCTCACCTCACGTACCACACATAGGTTGATTTTTTATTCCGGCAAACACAGCACAACAACCTGTCTAACGCACGGCAGCGAGCGCCTGCCTCGGGCTTCCGCCCAAAAAATGAGTAGCGCGTGGATGTTTCTAATCCGATGGAATCAGTACTACTAGACCAGCTTTCCTATGAAACACTATTCACCTTTCCCGTGTTCCGAACGGTTGGAAGGGAAAGAATACGGTAGGAATTGTGTTCCTACGAAAATCCTGCACCAAACCTGTGAACCGAACGCAGCCTTAGCTGTTCTTAATATAATGTCCCTGGTAAAAATGAAGCCATGCCACTGGTTTTGCCTGTAATTGTTTGAGACTCTGACAAGTTTAGCCAAATGTTTTTGCCTGTAATTGTTTGAGACTCTAACTGTTTCCTCTGTGCCTTTTTGTGCAAACAGGGATATCCAATTCACCTGGTTGCTGTTGTGACCTTTTGGTGCACTGCACAAAACTCTTCTTAAAAGAAGTGACTTTTGTGTTGTTTAACTGGAATGTCAGATGGAACAGTTGGTTCATTTTGGTGGAACTGCACAAAGGGAGATCTGTGTTCCAATCCTCATCATCCATATTGGTGCCATAACCTTCCTTTAGGTAAGAATGATATTTAATGCATGTGTTCATCTCTATTTTCCGACTACCATGAGAAAATAATGCTGTTTTTTACTAGTACACTTGTACTTCCTCACTGACAAAACCAATTCTGAATTAGAAGGCCAATCATGTACTTGGTTCAACTGGTGAGGAGAAAGAGAAACATAGCATGAAGAGGAAGAAGAAGAAGAATAAACAGTGCCAAGGCGATCTTGCTGAAGCCAGAGGCCTCAGTCGAGGCTATTCAAGGGCTCCGGCAACAACTACCTTACATGTGAGACGATCCTCCAGGGAGCCCTTCCACTTCTGCTGTCTCACTTAATTAATTAGGAGCACTTAAGTACCACTAATTTATTACTGCCTAATTTTCCTGTTGGAGTTAAACAGATCTTTAGTAGGACCCTATGCTGAATCATGTACGTGTGAATGTTTGTCTATGGAGGTGAATCATGTGGTGGAGCAGGGAGGGAATATTATTAGTGTCATGACATAATAGTGCTATTGTTTTGCATGTCAATTTATTGCCATTGGTTCAATGAGGCAATGTTTTGGGTATTGTCCATCATGAATATGATGCTACTGTTTGAGTAATATGCTAATGTCTTCCTATCCTTTCTCACTAAGATAATGAAGGTTTCACCTTGTTCCTACTTGTGCAAACAGGGATCATGTTGTGCCAATCATACATTTTAGTGGAACTACACAAGACAATACAATGAACTGTATCCCAGCCAGTGCTTTAACTCTGCTGGAAGTTCTTGATAATCTTTCGATATAATCTCAGCACTGGTAAACAAGAGTGATTTCAACCATACATTTGAAGTGCACAAAAATATATACTATTGTGTGATTCCAGTGAGTGCTTTATCATCTCTTATGGGACTACATGAATAAGATTTTTTTTCTCAGGTTGGTACGGGCCTAAGGCCTTCATCCATATTAGTTTGTTGTCATCTCTATTTGTATCGTGCTACTGTCATGAGAAACTCCTTTATCTTTGCACTTTTAAGTTTTGCAACCTATGATAAATGGCAATGCTTTGAGTGTTGAGTTGAGCTAATTGTCACAGATTAAATAAACTAATACCTCTCTTTAAGCAATACTACTATGTTGCTAACTTTGCCCATTAAGATAATGAGGGTGCTTCTATTTGTTAGTGTATGTTTCATCAACTAGTCCCACTATTACAGTAATCTCACTCTCTCAATATATGTGTCAACAGGGATGCTCGATTTTGGTGGAACTGCACAAAAACTTTGGGTGCTTCATTGCCTCGACAGCTTCCGTCCTTTCCTGTCAGTCGCTAATCTCTGCTTGCTTTCTTCCTTTGCTGTCAGTCGCTTGGCTTATCTCAGCTTCCAGTCAAAGGAAATAGTAATTGATATGCTACCTCACACAGGTTGGTACTGGTCTTTATCCTGATTGTTGTGCCTGTCATATGTATTGGTAATTTGGTATTGTGCTACTGTTTGCCGATTTCATAAAGGAGTAATTTGGAGCCTGAACTCGCAGGCAAATCATTACATCGGGTGATTTCAGTAGAACTGCACAAAATGATCAGATGGACAGGTACTTATGATGCTGCTATGTACTCCAAAGTTCACTCAGACAAGCATCGATGTTGACAAGAAGTGCCTATATTCATTCGAGTATCAACCAGCGTCAACCAATTGTCAAACTCCAAGTATTAGGAGAGTGAATGCCAAAAATATTGCTTGGTGCATAGCCCAGAAAAACGCAGTCCGGTCTTTGGTCCCAACTTGTGCCTTTTGGTTATCGGCACATATGGTAGCGAACTATATGACATGGAGTCTAAAGATTCCAGACAAGTTGGTTGACATGTATATTCATCTGGGACTTAATCAGTCTGCACGCCAAGGATGCTCCATTTCACTTGAACTGCACAAAAAATTTGGGTGGTTCATTTTCTCAATCGCCTCCTTTCTCGTCTGCAATGTAGAATTTTGGCGAGATACAGGACCAAGATGAGCCAGTAAACTAGTTGGATGAAAGTAGTGGCCAAGTTGCTCAAACCTCCGTCCGCACGAGGCCACTATTTGAGGATAAACCTACAAGCAAAGTTCAGATTGTCTGTGCTGGCTCTTATGTACTTGAAAGTTTACTCGTACAAGAACTAATTTTAGCAAGAAGTACCTCTGATTGAACACCATTTACCAGTCTGTACCCTAGGTAATTAAAGTTCGTCCATGGATCATATTGGCTATGATCTCAATCATTTGGATGCATAAACATACTGAACATGTGTATATCTGAATCTTTTTGTGAATTATGTATGAATATTGTCGTGTGATCTATCAATCATTTGGATGCATAGATATGCTGAGCTTGTGTATATATGAATCTTTTGAGTTGTTGATAGTGAATGTTGGCTATGAATATGAACGTGTCCTGTGAACCTGAGTTTGATATGAATTGCAACACAACCAGTTATAACCCTTCTCCTCCTCTCAATCTGCGACTCCACTGCCGCGTCTTCCCATCTCCGAGTCGTTCCTGTCCGGGGCCTCGCCGTCGTCCACCGCCTCGCTGTGTTCGATGCGGCGTGATCAACAAACGAGAGTCATCGGAGAGCCTGAGGGATGGGACCCACGAGGTCCATGGTCGCACGCAAGGAAAGTTCCTCCTTATTAAGCTGAAAAAAATGTTTCCTACACCTGACAGCTGGGACCCACCGGCTGTATCTTCGGACGGAAGGAAGTGCCTCCTTGTTTTGCGAAAAAAATTATTCATCCCGTTGACAGCTGGGACCCGTCAGATTTGGTGACTGACTTGTGGGCCTGCTAAGCGGACGTGTACGCACGGCTTTGTCAATTTAATCAACAAATGATTCTAGTAGCTGGACCGTTGGATGTTAATCCAACAGCCGTGCTCCTTCTTCAACCTCTGTTCTTGCTCCTGGCTCCCGTGGGCGGCACCGCGGCTGTGCTGCCGCGCACCCGAACCAGTGAAGTTTCCCACTCCTCTCCATCTGCGACTCCACTGCCCCGTCTTCCCCATCTCCGGGTCATTCCAGTCTGGGTGCGCTCGGCACGGTGTGGTCAACGTGCTCAACAACCGAGAGTCATCGGAAGATGACTGTACGTGAGAGGCTGACAGTGGGGACGCACCACGCCCATGTACGCATGCATGCAACGGAACGCGGCGAGGTCAACGTGGTCAAGAAATGACTTCCATCGGAAGTATACTGTACGTGGAGAGTCTCAGCTGGGTCCACGGCCGCAGTAAGTAAGTGCCTCCTTATTACGCGGAAAATAATGATTCCTCCAACTGACAGCAGGGACCCATTGGACGGGCCACCGTATTTTGCGAAAAAAACGTTTGCCCCTGACTGCTGGGACCCACCTGACGGGCCACCGTATTTCGCGAAAAAAACGTCCCCCCCCCCCCCTGTCAGCTCGGACCCACCGGAAGTGCCTCCTTATTACGCACAAAAAAGAATACTCCCCCTGCTAGATGGGACCCACCTTGGTGGGAAGCTGACTTGTGGGCCTACTAAGTTGACGGGGACGAAGGGCTTTGTCAACTTAGTCAATATGAACGATTCTAGCTCCAGTGACCATACGATGTCCATCCAACGGCCGTAGTGCTTCTTCAACCTCTGGTCTTCTTGCTCCAGCCGCCCAAACCAGCACCGGTCGTGCCTCATGCTCCTGCCTCCCGTGGCCGGCTATGCTGCCGCGGAGGACTCACCGCCCCCTACTATTCCCACCACTGGCCAGGCCCTGCGGCGACGGCAGCCTCACACCGCAGCCGAACCAGTGAACCCTCGTACTCCTCTCCGTGCGGGCTTCCACTACCGCGTCTTCCCCGGCTCCGCGTTGTCCCCTTCCTAGGCCTCGCCGTTGTCCACCGCCGTGGTGCTCTCCGCGCGGCGTGGTCAACGTGGTCAAGGAACGACTTCCATCGGAAGAGTACTGTACGTGGAGAGGCTGACAGCTGGGTCCACGGCCACAGCCCAGTTTTTTTGTGATTTGCCAAGTAAGTCGCTTTGTCAGGCCTGTTGGGCTGCAAATCTTTCAAGACAAGGAGAGCTTTCATTCGGCTGGCCGAGAAAATGGACCATCAGTAATGAGAAATGGGTTGTACATTTTTAAAACACATCAAAGCGACAATTAGTCTCAAATATCTTTTCGTTCATTTCAAGATTTTAAATTACATTAATTTTTATGCGTGGAGAATTTGTTGGATTTTATATTGATATACATTTAGTTTTAAAATTAGTTTGAATGTGAGTCGAAATTTCGGGATTAAAAACAGTTCGGACCGCACCGAAATATGCAAAATTTCATATAATTTTTTAACTGTGGCCACAATATGGGCTGTAATGCTAACAAAAAGAATATGGGCTCAAAAAAAACTTAAGAATTAGCAAATGGGCTGTAAATTATTAGAAATAATGGCAGATGGGTTGTATGCTGTTTTCCACAAATTTGAGGCTTTCCTAAAGAAAAGGTTGACGCACAAGCAGTGACTGTTGGATGGCCATCCAACGGCCGTCGTGCTTCTTCAATCTCTGCTCTTCCTGCTCCAGCCGCTCAAACAAGCGCCAGCGGGACTGCCTGCTCCCTCCTCCCCGCAGCTGGCTGTGCTGCCGCGCAGGCCTCACCGCCCCACCATACTCCCATCACTGGCCTAGCCATCCCTCTACTCACCCACACCTGCTGTTATTCTCCGGCGATGGCAGACGAACCAGTAAACCCTCGTTTAGGCATACTCCCATCCGTGTGGGAAACAACTACCGAGTCTTCCCTGCCTCCGTGTCGTTCCCTTCCTAGGCCTCGCCATCGTCCACCACCCTAGTGCTCTTGGCGCGGCCTGGTCAACGTGGTCAACGACCGACATGCATCTGAAGTGGACTGTACGTGGAGAGGCCGACAGCTGGGTCCACGGCCGCACGCAAGGAAATGCCTCCTTATTACGCGCAAAATAATGATTCGTCCACCTGACATTAGGGACCCATCGAAAGGGCCTTAGTATTTCGTGAAAAAAAATTACCGCCGCTGACAGCTCGGACCCACCAGCTATATCTTTGCACGCAAGGAAGTGCCTCCTTATTACGCACAAAAAATGAATACTCTTCCTGTTAGCTGGGACCCAGTATAGTGGCAGGCTGACTTGTGGGCCTACTAAGTTGACGGGGACGGAGGGCTTTGTCAACTTAGTCAATATGCACGATTCTAGCTCCAGTGACCGTACGATGTCCATCCAACGGCCGTAGTGCTTCTTCAACCTCTGGTCTTCTTGCTCCAGCCGCCCAAACCAGCGCCGGTCGTGCCTCGTGCTCCTGCCTCCCGTGGCCGGCTGCGATGCGGCGGAGGCCTCACCGCCCCCTACTACTCCCACCGCTGGCCAGGCCATCCCTCTACTCACCCACACCCCCTGTTATTCTGCGGCGACGGCAGCCTCACACCGCAGCGAACCAGTGAACCCTCGTACTCCTCTACGCGTGGGCATACACTGTCGCATCTTCCCCGGCTCCGTGTCGTCCCCTTCCTAGGCCTCGTCGTCGTCCACCGCCCTGGTGCTCTTGGCGCGGCGTGGTAAACGTGGTCAAGGAACGGCTTCCATCGGACGTGGACTGTACGTGGAGAGGCTGACAGCTGGGTCCACGGCCGCAACAAGGAAGTGCCTCCTTATTACGTGCAAAATTATTATTCCTCCACCAGACAGCGGGGACCCACCGGACGGGCCACCATATTTCGCGAAAAAAACGTTTCCCCCGTGACTGCTGGGACCCACCAGCTACACCTTCGCACGCAAGGAAGTGCGTCCGGGCAAAAAAAATGATTCGCCCCCTGACTGCTGGGACCCACCAGCTACATCTTCGCACGCAAGGAAGTGCGTCCGGGCAAAAAAAAATGATTCGCCCCCCTGACTACTGGGACCCACCAGCTACATCTTTGCACGCAAAGGAAGTGCGTCTGGGCAAAAAAAAACGATTCGCCCCTCTGACTGCTGGGACCCACCAGCTACATTTTCGCACGCAAGGAACTGCCTGACAGTCGGGACCCACCTGATCGAAGCGTACGTAGCGTTGTCATTTTGGTCGCGAACTTGTACGTACATATATACTGGTCGATGTAGAGGCGCGCACGTGTCATAGTAGAGGCGCGTACGTGTCGTAGTAGAGGCGCGCACGTAGCATGTACACGTACGTACAGCGGCCAGGGTGCAAGAAAGAAAATACGGCCACGTATGTGTACATACGGGCGGGGTCTTGAACGCCTAGTCGCGCATATGTACGGTGAGGGCTCGTGTTCATGGGGAGGCAACGAAATGCGTCGTGTTCATGGGGAGGCAACGGAATGCGTCGTGTTCATCGGGAGGCAACGGAACGCGTGGGAGCCAACCGGCTTGGATGGAACAGGCGATGGAAACGAGGCCTGGCGTATCGCAGAACGGATGAAATGGACCACCTACAGTCGAAACGGGGTCCTGTTGATCGGGAGGGGCCTGGCGTACCGCAGAACGGATGAAACGGACCTCCTACGGTCGAAACGGGGTCCTGTTGATCGGGAGGCGTGTGGCGTACCGCAAAACGGAGGAAACGGACCTCCTACGGTCGAAATGGGGGTCCTGTTGATCGGGAGGGGTGTGGCGTACCGCAAAATGGACGAAACGGACTTGTGTTGGAGTGCTACGGTCGAAACGGGGGGGGAGGGGTGTGGCGTACCGCAAAACAGGACTCCACGGGATAATGTTCATCTCCACCGTCGACCTCCTCCAGCCTCCACGGGCTACCGTCGACCTCCTCCAGCCTCCACGGGCTCCTGTTCATCCAGCCTCCACCGCGCGCTACTCCAGCGGCTACTGTTCAATCACCCCTCCACGGGCACCCCTCCACCGTCTATTGTTCATCCAGCCCTCCATATCACGGGGTCATGTTCAACCACCCCTCCACGGCCACCCCTCCACCGTCTACTGTTCATCCAGCCCTCCACACCACGGGTTCTTGTTCATCCAGAGGCAACGCCACCGCTCATTGTTCATCCAAACCCCCCCGGAACGCTCATTGTTCATCCCAGAGGCAACATCGATCGGCTTCAGTTAGCAGCAGTAGCGAAGGAATCGCTCCATCGGGTTCAGTTAACAGCCATCGATCGATCGCTTGGGTTCAGTAACGCGTAGCCTGCAGTGCAATTACTCGGGTTCCGTGAGAGCCCAACGCCTCGCTCGGGTTCAGTTAGAGCCAACGCCTCACACACACGCACGTACCTGTACGAGAGAAACGCGCATCGCTCTCCCATCATAACCGGCAACTCCCTGAAATTTTCCTCCCCCTCGCTTCTACCACGGTTTTTTCCGTCATGGACGGCCCAAAGAATGTCATGCAGCTGCGTCTCCGGCCCGCCTAGGACGGAAAGCCCATTTTCTGTCATGATTTTTTGTCATAGAAGTAGGAGCCCACCACATCTATGATGATACCGGGTTTTGTCACAATTATCGTCATAGAAGTGTCATATGTATGACAGAAAAAAAATCCGTTCGGCCCAAAATGTCACGGATGTGTCTTTTTTTTGTAGTAATAGCAATTCATCAATCACCGGTAGGACAATGAAAATCTACTCAGACATCATAGGATGGCAACACATCATTGGATAATAATATGAAGCATAAAGCACCATGTTCAAGTAGAAGGTACAGTGGGTTGCGGGAGAGTGGACCGCTGGATATAGATGGGGGAAGGTGATAGAGATGTTGGTGAAGATGGTGGAGGTGTTTGTGAAGATCGCGGTGATGATGATGGCCCCCAGCAGCGTTCCGGCACCACCGGAAGCAAGGGGGAGAGAGCCCCCCTTCTTCCTCTTCTTCCTTGACCTCCTCCCTAGATGGGAGACGGGTTTCCCCTCTGGTCCTTGGCTCCCATGGTGTGGGAGGGGCGAGAGCCCCTCCGAGATTGGATATATCTCTCTGTCTCTCTCTGTTTCTCCGTTCTCTGATTCTGCCCCTTCACCGTTTCTTTTATATCCGGAGATCCGTAACTCCGATTGGGGTGAATCTTTTGCCCCGATTTTTCTCATAAAATTAGCTTTCTTGCGGCAAAAGAAGGGCATCAACCGCCTTACAGGTGGCCCACGAGGGTGCCAGGCGCGCCCCCTGTCTCGTGGCCACCTCGGACACTGTTTCGCGTTGATTCTTCCTCCGGAAAATCCCAAATATTCCAAAATAATTCTCCGTCCGTTTTTATCCCGTTTGGATTCCGTTTGATATTGGTTTTCTGTGAAACATAAAACATGCAACAAACAGGAACGGGCACTGGGCACTGGATCAATATGTTAGTCCCAAAAATAGTATAAAAAGTTGCCATAAGTATATGAAAGTTGAAGAATATTAGCATGGAACAATCAAAAATTATAGATACGATGGAGATGTATCAATCACTAGTGCACAGCCAAGTTTACTGCAGTAAAGTTCAGACGATGACTACCATTTAACCACAGCGTCTTTAACCAAGTTACCACATCAGTTGCAACCTACCCAGGAAGGACTCCACCCCAGACATCATTTGGCTTAGCTTGTGGCACTGTGTGCACCAGCGACCGCGGTGACCGCCATTTTCGCATTCCATGAGCGTGTCTAGAATGTCCTTTTGCTCAGGTCCCTCCTTTGCTCATTGTCTTAGCGCGCGTGAGCATGTCCCTTGGCTTCATCTTGTCGTCGTTGTTCCTCTGGACCCCTCTCCCCCTCCGGAAGCTTCCTCACCGACGCAAGCCACCGCGCGCCCACGGGCGAACAGTGGCGGTTTGGCTCGGAGCTCGCCGTCTTCTTCCTCCCTGCGTTCCCTTGGCAGTCTCTTCCCCGTGAGCTCTCCCTCCTATTCCCTCTTGTCGCCTAACCCCGAGCTCATGCGCGTGCACACGCGTCCGCGGCGACGGACACGTATCCACGGCGATGCCAGCTCGGCCTCCTTGCCTCGTGCCTATTTAAGGCCACCCAAGGCCTCCCGAGCAGTTCATCAACCTCCCCTCCTTCCTAGAGCCCTCCCCAACCTCTTCCCTGAGCTTGAGGAGCTCTTCTGCCTCTCCTCTGCTTCTGGTCGGGGGAGCGGGGGAAGAAGACGACCGAGCTAGGCCAGGCGGGCCCCGCGTCGCCTCGACCCCACTAGCCAGCCTAACAGGGCGTTCACCCTAGGCGCCGACGTGGATAAGTGACGGGCCCCACCCCGCAGGACCCGCACGTCAGTGACCCCAAGCCCAGCCCCGCCAGTGTCCACATGGATAAGTGGAAGCGTATTCTCTGGTTTACGCTTTTGTTTCAGTGAAAGCGTAAAGTTCTCTGACTTCGGCTTAGAATACGTCTTCACTATCCCAAAAGCATATTTCCTAAAAAGCGCTTTCTATTTTTCAGCTCAGGGGCCTGTTTGTAGAGATTCTTTTTATAGATTGGTCCCTGAACTTCGTCGGGCTATAACTTTTTTGCTCGCAACTCCGTTTGAGGTGAATCCAAAGCCTACTTCTTCGTTTCATCGATCCCATTATGTTGGTTTCATTTTCACTATGGTTTGACATTGTGAAAATTATCATTTTTTCCCTGCCCTTATTCAGCCCCCCTCCGAGAGTGAACGTCTTCCGGCAATTCTTTCTGCGAGTTTCTCGCACGTTCTCCCGGTGATTTCTTCCACCCCAGGCAAGCCACACCCTCCATTTGCATCACTGTAATGCAGTGACATGGTTTAGTCTATTTGAACTTGTTTAAAATATTGCTTTGGCTACATGACTTTGTGCATGGCCTTTTCTCGGAGTATTATTTAGATCTTGATGTTGCCATGCTATTGTTTGGATTACTAGGAGTTATGCTTGTAGTTGATGAGTATCATGTTGCAATTGGAGTATTAGTGGTTGATATTATGAATGTTTTCATTATGATATCTGTTATTATACTTTGGAGTATTACTTTGGATGTCATGCTGCCTTTGGATTATTAGTGGTTAGTATGACTATTTTCATGATGCTAGTTGATGTTCTGTTACTGTTGCTTGGAGTATTAATTTCGGAGATGATGTTTACGTGTGGATCTTAGCTGGATAGCTTTGTTCTTGTTATTGGAGTAGTAGGACTATTGTTTTTGGATTCATCATGATATAAATGTTATGCTACCCTCGGAGCATTTTAAATATGATGCTGGTATGCTTTAGATTATTTGTTGGATATTGCTATGACTGGGATTACAGTTTGATAGTTGATATCAGAGTATCAGTGATCATAGTTATATTTTTGGGGATAAATTTCGTCATTAAGTTGGTCAGGTGCCACCGAACCGGGCTTTTCCAATGCAACCACATTTGCCTTTTATGGGAAGGCCCTAATGCGATCTATTGTCGTGCCTCTCGCCGGTGCCTCCAACGAGGGAAGGTTATGGGCATGCGGTGGCCCGGTAAGCAGACATAACCTTGTGTGCCCGTAGTTGGTATTGAGAGCTCTTGTCCCTGTTTGGGACCATTTTGTTTTTCCACGACGGTGGCCGTTGGTGTCTTAGGTAGACATAGGGCCACCCATGACTTAGCCCAGTGGGAAGTGAGTCGGAGTGGACGGGAGAGCGTCATGGCAGTAGATTAGTTTTGTCGGAACGTCGTTGGTCCACCCGAATGGGAGTGCGAGGCCATGGGTTTTGTGGTGTGGGTAAAGTGCGCTACCTCTGCAGAGTGTGTGTGTTTAATCTATCGATAGCCGCGTCCGTGTTCATGGGCATAAGTTCGTACTAGGTCACACCATTCGATCAACACTCACATGACAGAATGACTTATAGGTGATGTATATGTTGATATTGTGAGCTGTAACAGTTTGGCAGGATGATGATGATGATGTTGGGATGATCTTGAGAAGGATCATTCAGTTTGTGATGTGGTCACGAGGTGATCATGTGGATGTTCCGTTTGTGATCTGTGAATGATCACTTTTTGGTTACGAGGTAACCCGTTGAACCCAGTGTGGTTCCGTTTGTGATCCGTGAGTGATCACCGTTTTGTTTTGGTCACGAGGTGATCGAGATGGTATATTTCTTGGCCGATTAGCCAAGTGTGAGATGGTTCATGTGGTACTTGAGATCTGAGATGATGGCTTATCAATATTCTAGTAGTTCATATCGTGATTATTAGTTGCTTCATCATGGTAGCTATTAATTTAATTAACCTGATTAATGCTATGTTGTTGTCTTGCCTTGATGTTTTTGGTTGTTGTGAGATTGCAAGTACATTCAATGTACTGACCTGGCATGTCATGCCAGATTGCAGGTGATGTCATGATTGCTTGATTGCTTATCGTGGTTTCCGTTCGTGCGAGCTAGATCGTGTCCCAGCCAGAGTCCCTGTGGAGTGGAGTTCACTACCTTCGTCGTTGTTCCGCTGCTAGAAGATTTCCGCTGCTACGAGTTGTTCCGCTGCTAGCATAGAGCAAGCGTAGTATCGCAGGCGTAGTGTCACCGTGCTGATGTGAACCTTTGAAACATCAGACCTGTGTATTTATCCTTTGTAATAAGAGCTAATTTGTTCTATGTCAAGCAATGTCGTATTCCAGAGACTTCTCCTCGATCTCTGGGCTGGAATACGGGGTGTTCCAGTTTCTCTGAGCCAAGGTGCCACACCCGTGGGGGGCACAACCCACCAGGGCGCGCCCCGCTGGGTTGTGCCGACCTCAGTGGCCTCCCGCACCCTCTCTTCGCCCTATAAATCGTCAAATATTCCAAAAACCCTCACGAAGACCCTAGATGGGAAGTTCCTCTGCCGCCAGCCTCTGTATCCACGAAAATCAATCTAGACCCCATTTCGGCACCATGTCGGAGGGGGAGATCATCACCGGTGGCCATCTTTATCATCCCGGCGGCCACCATAATGAGGAGGGAGTAGTCCACCCTCGGGGTGAGGGTTTATACCAGTAGCTATGTGTTTAATCTCTCTCTCTCTCTCTCTCTCTCTCGTGTTCTTGAGATCTCATGATCTTGATGTATCACGGGCTTTGTTAATACAGTTGGATCATATGGTGTTTTCCCCTCTTTATATTGTTGTGATGAATTGAGTTTTCCCTTTGAGATTTCGTTTTATCAGATTGAATAATTTTATGGATTTGAGGACACTTGGTATATGTCTTGCATATGAATACCCGTGGTTACAATGGGGCATTATTTTGATTCACTTGATATATGTTTTGGCACTCAACTCGCCGATTCCCAAGGTGACATTGGGGTAATCTATGCATAGGGGTTGATGCACGTTCTTCTCTTTGTTTGAGAGAGACCATCTTCATCCTACGCCTCCCACGGATTGATAAACCTTAGGTCATCCACTTGAGGGAAAATTGCTACTGTCCTACAAAACTCTGTGCTTGGAGGCCCAACACGAGTCTACAAGAATAAAGTTGCGTAGTTGCCGGGAAGGTGGGTGTTTGAAGGTATATCTTTAGATCTTGCAATTGAATCTTTTAGTTTCTTGTTTTATCACTAGTTTGGCTTATAAAATGAAAATTACAAAAAATGGAGATTGGGTTACCTCAGGTTGTTCTTTATCTTTATCATGTCTATCTTGAGAATAAGGATTCCGATAATTGTGCTCAATCGCTAGAAAAAGAATTCAACAAAATTTATGGCATAAAAACATTGGATGATGGGCATGATTGCAATATTGCTAGTATGAATTCTTTGAATATCCATGATGTTAATGATGATTGCATTAGTCATGATAATGATGTCTCCCATAAGAATTTCAATTTTTGCGGAGTGAACTGGGAGTGCAAACACACACCAAAAAGGGAAGATAAATTTTGTAAGAAGCATAGATATTTAGAAATGAAAAAGTTGCAAGAGAGGCTAGATGATTGTGTTGAAAGATTTAATTTTTTTGCCATCCTTGTGAACTTTGCAATGAATGAGGTCATTTAAATCTCCAATGAAAATTGTTTCATGATCAAATCGTGTCCAAAAATTGTGATAACTTGATTACCCTTGAGCATCATAAAGAGCTTAGTCTTCTTTTGGGGTATGAAGAAATGAAACGTATAACTAAGGGTATTCCAAAATTTAATCTCAATAGATTTCTTGATTTTGATCTAGAGGGAATTTATATGTTTTGTGCGGTAAATTGCATTGAGAATCCTTATATTGCCAACTATCTAAAGGCAAGAAAACAAAGAGAGTATGAAGAGAGTACTAATAAAATGGAAAATATTTCCCAATACCCTCCTAGTGTTTCTTATGATGAATCAGGTAACAAGGAGGAGCTTCCTATCCAAATAATCTCTTCAACAAGAAGCTTGAAAAAATTGATTAAACCCACACGTGAGGTGGTGAAGAAGAAGAAGAAAAGAAGAAAAAGTAGAGGTAAAAAGGTAACTCTCCCAAGTAATATTGCTCCTATCACCATTGTGCCTTATGAAAGTTAATCAAATGTGTTGATGGAGGATGATGAAATTGAGTATGATTTTGTGATGCCTACTACTTGTTGTGATGATTATGATTGGGAAGACAATGATGTCTCTTATGATCTTGAAAATCTTTGTGGCACTTGCTTGGAAGAATATGATAATAATGTTTACTATACTATTGGTGCCATTCATGCTATTGATAAGAATGATTATGATGATATGCAAAACCACAAGCTTGGGGATGCTATGTTTGTTGAGTATGAAATGTTTTAAGATTTATTTGCTGAAAATAATGCTTGCCCTAAGCTTGGGGATGCTTTGCATAATGAATATGATCCTTTGATTCCTTCTACTTTCGATAAGAAAATTTATTATGATGATAGCATGCCTCCTATTTATGATGATTACAATGATGAAAGTGGGTTTGGAAGATGTCAACTCTAGGTAGTAGTGATCCCACTATTTTGGAGGGTGTTGAATCT
Organism: Triticum dicoccoides; assembly: GCF_002162155.2. Lineage (NCBI taxonomy): Eukaryota > Viridiplantae > Streptophyta > Magnoliopsida > Poales > Poaceae > Triticum > Triticum dicoccoides. The sequence goes on from NC_041391.1 coordinate 551,683,694, forward strand.
TATTACAGAATTGATGAAAGTGGATTTGGAGAGGTCATGACTTTATTTAGTGATACATCCACTATTTTGGAAGAGGTTTCAATTGACTATGACAATAATGTTGCTATCTATGATGATTATTATGATGACATGTATGCCATAAAGAGTAATAAATCTTCTATGCTTTTGGATCATCAAAAGAATGCTTTATGTGATGGTTATATGGATGAATATATTCATGATGCTACTAAAAATTATTATGAGAGAGGAACTTATGATTCATGATGCTCTTGTTATGTTTCAATCCTTATTTTTACGCGAGCATCATTGAACTCATCATGCCTAGCTAAAAGGCATTAAAGAAAAGCACTTGTTGGGAGACAACCCAACACTTTTACCTAATGTTTTTGTGTGTTCACATGATTATACTACTGTAGTAATCATGTTTATTGCTTTTGTTTCAATAAAGTACCAAGTAAAGCCTTTGGGATAGTGTGGATGATAGTTGACTTGATTCTGTGCAAAAACAGAAACTTTTGCGCTCAGTCCAGCAAATTTGAAAATTCACTGGAACGTGATTTTGATCTGAATGTTTTACAAGTGATAGATATACAAATTCTCTACGTTGTCCTAGTTTTTCAGAATTTTTCGAGTTACATAAGTATGGTTGGAGTACAGATTACTTCAGACTATTCTGTTTTTGACAGATTCTGTTTTCAATGCATAGTTTGCTTGTTTCCTAGTTTCTATGGCTTATATTGCTCAACGTAAATTGTGGAAATGATATGCTACAGTAAGAATTGTGTGGAAACAATTATGAATCTTGTCTTTGACAGTACCAAAGTGAAATGGTTTGTTGTTTATCATACTAACCCGTCTCGCAAAGTTCCGTTAAGTTTTGTGTGATTGAAGTTTTCAAGTTTTGGGTGAGATGTCGATATGAGGAGAATAAGGAGAGAGAAGACCCTAAGCTTGGGGATGCCCAAGGCACCCCAAGATAATATCCAAGGAAGATCTGAGCAACTAAGCTTGGGGATGCCCCGGAAGGCATCCTCTCTTTCGTCTTCAACATTATTGGTAGCCTCACTTGGAGCAATGTTTTCATTCGTCACATGATATGAGTTTTACTTGGAGCGTCATTTTATTTTGTTAGGATTTGCTTGCCATTATTTTGTAACAGCCCTATGTAATGATGTTACAGTAATCATTGGGGTTAAGTTAATCTTTTTGCTAAAAAAGTGTTTGATCATCATTGTCTAATACCTCTTTCAAATTCCAGTTGAATTCAAGATGATTTAAGTGCAAGATGATCTCACTTACAAAGAGCATCCGATCCGCATTCTTGAAGAAGCTGAACACCGAACCCGCCAAAAGGTTACCAAGTTCCTCAAGGTGCAATGGTCAAATCGTACTAAAGATGAAGCCACTTGGGAACACGAGGATAACCTCCGTGGTGAATATCCTCGATCTTTTCCTTTCTACCTTTGAATTCTCGGGACGAGAATTTATTTTAGAGGAGGGGAGTTTTAACACCCCTATGTAATGATGCTATAGTAACCCTTGGGGTTAAGTTAATCTTTTTGCTAAACAAGTGTTTGATCATCATTGTCTAATACCTCTTTCAAATTCCAGTTGAATTCAATTTGAAATTATGAATGGAATTCAAAACTGCTCAAACATGAAAACTAAAATGTTCATCATGTGCCAAATAATCCATAACTAATATTTGTGGTGATCCAACATTTGTTGCAAAATGTTTTAAGTGGCCTAAACTACTTAAAACAATGACCTAAGCGTTAAAGTAAATGCCTTTTTAATTTATAAAAATTGTAACCTTTTTCAAAAGCCTCCAATCTTTTTGTGGCAGTGCACAATAATCCTTTGAAATTGTTTTGGCCAGTGGCTTATTTTTCCAAGGTCAATTGTGGCTAAAAGTAAAAAAGGGGCAAAAGCTATTAAAAAGAAAAATAGAAAAGGAAAGAAAAGAAGAGGAAAGGGCCACAACCCCTGGACCCCCCGGGCTTCGGCCCACTCCAGCTGGCCCACCTGACCTCGCCCGAGCTAGCCTGCCTCCCCGGTCGCCTTCCCTGTGCAACCGACCGGGGCACGGCCAAGCGCGCCCAGCCGCACCACCTCTCCGAGGACGACGACAGATAAGGCCCCCGCGCCTCCCCGCCTCCTTGATGCCTGCCTCCACTCACCTCGCTCCTCTGCCACCCCACTCCGCCTCTCCCTCTCCCCACCAGATCTTCTCCTCTCTCCCTCGTTCCCCACCTCGCCCGACGTCGCCATGGATGCGGCCTAGCCACGACCATCGTGCCCCTCCCGCCGTCCCACTGTGTCCCCGAGGATCACCGATGTCCGCTACTTCGGCTGATGCATCACGTTGGAGCTTGGAGCCACCGCAGTGCCCACGTCATCGTCGTCTTCCTCCTCTGCTCCAACAAGCTTCGCCGTCAATTCCGCCACACCGAGCCCTCCTCGAGCATGCTTGAGCACATATGCAGGAGCATTATGAGCCTGCGCTTCTTTCCCCTCTCTCCCGAGCATTTCCGACGTCGTAGCCTCCCCTCCCTTTCGGACCCGAATGGAGCTCCACCGCATAGCTCGCCGTCGTCGTTGTGGGCATCATCGTGCTCACCTGAGCACACGAGCATGCTCAGGACCGCCCGCTGAGGCCTCCCGTGCCACTTGCTTTCCTCCCCATGCCCCTTAGCATCTATCTCGATGAGCGCCCGAATGCATCGCCGCCTCCGCTCGCCACCGGCGTGCTTTCGTTGACCAAATGGTCACGGGCTCGCGACCGTTGGCCCCGCTGCAACGTGTACGCCTTGCCCAGCCTCTCAGTTCACTCGCTAACGCACCGCATCGTCCTCACCGTAGCTCGCCGTAGTGCGTCACCAGCGTAGCTCCCAACTCCGACCACCACCATTCGACGCGCGGTCGAGTGGTCGTTCGAACGCGCCTAGCCACGCTCTTCCCTGTGCCCTGTAGTCTTTTCCGATGACCCCCATGGTCGCGCCGCCACGTTTCGCCTCGTCGGCGTTGCTCTGGCGACAGCGCCAACATGGCACGGTCTGGGGCCACCCCTGGGTTGCTGCCAGCGGGCCCCACGGGCCCCGTTGACTGGGTGGACCCAGTCAACAAGCTGGCTGGGCAACCTAGTGCCACTGACACGCGGGCCACACCATCTATATTAATTAATTAAAATGTTTTAATAATTAAAACCTAATTAGTTACTAATTAGAGATTGACATGTGGGGCCCAATAGCTATTTAACCTCATATTAGGTTTATATAAACTCTGTTTATTAACAGTGGCTGGCATGTGGGCCCCACTGGTCAGGTTTGACCTGGTCAGCCGACTTGTTGACCTGCTGACGTCAACATTACATCATGCTAATGTCATAATTCCCTTTTCTGTTAAATAATTAAATTCTAGAAACTGTTAAATCTTTGAAAATTCATAGAAAATAAACTGTAGCTCGGATCGAAAAACTTTGTACAAGAAAGTTTCTCAGAATGACGAGACAAATCTGATCGTGTCCTCTGTTTCTTTGTCCGAACCCTCTATGGAGGTGAACCTGTTAGAGTACGTAATGGGCCTAATGGGCCCATTAGTCTTAGGGTTAATTAGAGATAAGGGTCGTTTGCTTAGGGGTCAAGTAAGCCTTGCTTGGGAGTCAAGTAAACCTCTCTATATAAAGAGAGGAGATGTATCAATCTAATCAAGCAAGAATTAAGAAGGACATCCCTTCCCTCTTGCCCGGCCGTGGGCAAAAAGGCCCCCGGCCGGCCCTCTCGCGCCCTCCATCTAGCAGCGCCATAACAATTTGGTATCAGCTAGCTTCGGTTCGATCATGTCTTCACCGCCGCCAAGCCCGTCTCTTCCGCTGCTAGTCACCTTGTCGCCTCCGGCGACCACCACGACCGTCACCCCGCTCCTGCCCACGTCGGGATCCTCTGTCGCGCCCGCCCCCACCGTCCTCACCTGGGAGGAGGTGTCCGAGGTGCTGCGGGACCTAACCCAGGCGGTCCAGGAGATCCACCTGTTCTTTGTCGGGTCCTACGGGCCGCACCCGGTTGCGCCGCCCATCGTCGCCCCCGCGCCGCCGTGGCTGCCGTGGCAGCCGCCGCACCCGGCGGCCTTCGCCGCGCTCGCCGAGCCACTGCAGCAGCCGCTGCAGCTGCCATCCATCGCCACCACCGCCCAACCCTGGCTGCAGTGGCAGCCGCCGCTCCTAGCGGCCTCCGCCGCGACCGGCGCTCCGCTGCAGCAGCCGCTTCCGCTGCCCGGCACAACACCGCAGCAGCCACTGCAGCTGCAGCAGCCACCGCCGGTGAGCTCCGCCGCCCAGTATGGGATGCCCTACAACGGGAGTGCGATGACCTCGTTCCCATCAGTGTCGCCGCCATCCCAGGGCGTCCACATCCAGCAGATCAAGTCCCCGCCATCGCCGTCACCGCTTCCGTCTTGGATTGCTACCTGCCACATGTCGGCGGTGGTGAGGCTGCAGGCTGCTGCGCGCGGCCTCCTAGCGCGTCGGCGTGTGCGGGAGATGCGTGGTCTGCAGCTACCGCTCCTCCAAGTTGCCCTTCGCTGTGCAAAGCACCTCGATCTCGTCCGCTGCATCGGGGATCTTGGGCATGCAGTTTCCCCCACGGGCGGCTGGCATGTTGTTTTCCCCGCGGGCAGCGACCTCAAAGTCTGCGACATCGGCGGTTGGGGGGCGCACCCCTCCTCGTCATTCTCCATCGCAAGCCCTCCACTCTTCCATGTGTGGTGCAGACCAACAGCCATACACATGCACTCCTTTTGTCCAGGTGGTGTCCATGGGATACAGGTGGCTGTACACGTGCACGTCCAAAATAAAGCGTCCTAGTCTATTTCAGGTTGAGAGTAATAACACAAGCCGAGATGTAAAAGGCTTGTTTTTAGGTGTTAGGTTTGTGTTGCGTCGAGTCATGATTATAAGTTGGTTAGGCTGCAGCTCGAGGACAAGCTACATGTCCAGGTGGGGTGTAGTGTTAGAGTACGTAATGGGCCTAATGGGCCCATTAGTCTTAGGGTTAATTAGAGATAAGGGTCGTTTGCTTAGGGGTCAAGTAAGCCTTGCTTGGGAGTCAAGTAAACCTCTCTATATAAAGAGAGGAGATGTATCAATCTAATCAAGCAAGAATTAAGAAGGAAATCCCTTCCCTCTTGCCCAGCCGTGGGCAAAAAGGCCCCCGGCCGGCCCTCTCGCGCCCTCCATCTAGCAGCGCCATAACAGAACCCATAACTTTTAGCCCGTTTTCGGTAGATGAATAGTGCATATGAACCGGTTAATAAATCCAACTTAAAACCTAAGCAACTAAATGACTTAGACATATCTTTAGGCAACCCTGCACTGCATGTTAGCATAGCATACTCTATGTTGCATATGATTATTGTGTATTTATCTGTTTCTTCCCCCTCTTCTCTCTGATAGATCCTGAGACCGATGTTGTCCCTGTGATCGACTACGTCACCGACGACACCACTGACGAACCTGCCTTTGCCGCCGAGCAACCAGACAAGCACCCCCTTTGAACATTCCGATATCACCTATTCTCTTCTCGCTTATGCTTGCATTAGAAATTGCTATTGCTACTGCTTTACCTATTCTGATGCATAGCCTGATCTTGTACCCTGCTATTGTTACATACATGTTTATCCTAAACTACTTAGTATAGGCTGGTTAGAGACCCATCAGAGACCCCATGTTGACCCAACTGCCCCACTGGATTATTGGAAGACCCGATCAACAGGATTGAAGACCAGGCCCCGACACCGCACAACACTCCCCTTAGTTGTACGACACCACAGCGTTACTATCGAGTGCCGATGGTGATACCTCATTAGCACTTCTGATGATAACTCTGTGGAGTAGTTACCCGACCGTGGTCATCGAGGGTGATTCCTCCTTTTCCACTTTTGATAACGACGCTGTCATGCAACACCTCAAGTGTGAACCTCGAGGGTGATTTCCTCTTACGTTCAAGTGGGAATCCAACGAGGGTGAAGCCTCGGGTTCCTTCTTGATGTGGTAGCCATACGGATTGCCTTTACATTACTATTGTTACTGATTAAAGTGATTAAAGATGGGTCGGCCCTGACGGGTACCCGTGCGAGCATGTGATGCGAGCGCTGTGGAGTCGGGTTGACCAGGAAGGTGCCCGCAAGATAACTACGTGGTGTGGCCGGGCATTCTTAGCCCTTGCCGCAAGTCCTCGAGACGGGGCGATGGGGTCACATCGATCGTGAGTCTCTGCTCATTACCGCGCGCTCCTAATACACTACGATTTGGATATTTGATCCGTGGGGCCTCTGGCCTGATAGCACAAACCATCACGTGGGCATAGTATGGGCGTTCTGCATCGTATACATCAGCCGAAGCTTAATAGACGTCATGCGACTAAGCGGCATGCGCCGGGTTGGACTGCGTAAGCACCTGCCTTTTGAAGGAGGTAGCTAGGTCTGCTCACCGGCTGCGTACGCAACATGCAGGAGTGCAAAGGGTGATGGGCTCGAGACCCATGCGCGCTTAGGATGTAGATCGGCGTGCTGACCTCTCTATTAGACCTAGGTCGGGTTGCGGCTTATCGTTTGGCCAAGGCCGAGCATGACCCAGTAAAGTGTGTCCGGCCGGAGTTAAGCAAGCGTGGTGGCTAAGTTGGTGCACCCCTGTAGGGAAGAAAACATCTATCGATAGCCTGTCCTACGGTAACGGACACTTGGAGTTGTATCCCGATCGATACAACTAGAACTGGATACTTGAGATGAGAAATGGATAGTATGGCTCTGGGAGTCAAGGAAGGATCTCTGGGCGAGGTTGATGACACTACTACTACTTTACTTTATGCTAGTATGCACTCTTCTAATGCTGCAAGACCGCTGAAGATGCTAGTCTTTGGTAGGACTAGGCTCTCCCCTCTATTCTGGCATTTCGGCAGCCCAGTCCACATATACAACCTTCCTTTGATAATGTTGCATATGTAGTGTAGATCCTTGCTTGCTGAGTACTTCGGATGAGTACTCACATTTGCTTTGCTTTCTTTTTCCCCCATATCCGTTTGATGCAACCAGATAAAGGAGCCCCTGAAACCGCTGTCACCACCGATGACTTCTACTATCCCGAGGGTGCCTACTACTACGTGACGGACGCCGACGACCAGGAGTAGTTAGGAGGCTCCCAGGAAGGAGGCCTTGCTGTCGGTGTTCTGGATATGGGGTACCCAGACTTGCCTGCCTGCGGCCCACTGCGCGGCTCCATCGGCGGCCTGGTCGGCCCAGCTTCAGCATCAATAGCTCAAGACCCTCGCGAGGGGCCAAGCCTCGTGAGGAGGATGATGGCAAGACCCCCGAGGGGATCGTCCTCCTTAGGATGGCTCCCAAGGGGCGGAGAGTTCTATCCAAGGTGCACCTCATGAGGCTCAGCTGACGTGAGCCATGACGACCAAGGCCAGGCGAGCGCCAGGCGGGCGCCAGTGGGCGCAGAGCGCCAGTTTCCTCTTAGGTGCAAAGGAGGCAAGCGGCAGGCGCGGAGTCCCGAGGAATCAGCCAAAGGTTTCCATTCTGGTGCAATAAGACCAAGACCGCCAGAACAGCAGGACAGAGGTCATCACCGAGCCCACAGTAGCATCACGACCAGAGGCTTTTCACAGGCAAAGACCACTTTAGTCAGGATAGGATGTACTACTTGTCCCCCTTCAAATCTGGTCGTTGTGGGATCCCCTCTCGCCAACATTTGGGAAGAGGACCAAGGCCACTATAAATAGGACTTAGCCACCACCAAAGAGGGGGGACGGACAGGGCAAAGCCATTCCACCTCACCAGCTCTCTCTCGATCTCAAGAACACCTCACCTCCTGAGGCCAGTTCAAACACTATACTAGTTCATCCTCAGCCCTTCGAGGCAATCCCCCAAAACGCTGGAGTAGGGTAGTACACTGCAAGGTGGCCCGAACCAAGATAAACTGTTGTGTCTCTCTGTCCCTTTGAGCTCGACGCGCTAGGCTTAGGAAGATCGCAGGTAGGCGGCTGGGTAGGTTGAGATCTCCGCACGCACCCCAGAGTTCGAACCTATCAAGGGTTTGCGGAACCCAAAATTTGACATTTGGCGCGCCAGGTAGGGGTGCGTCGGATCCTCTCTTTCGTCGATCGATCCGCTGCTACTCTGACACTTCCATGGCTGACGCACGTCAGGCACGCACTGAGTATCGGGCCGCGCTTGCCACTCGCGTCGCTGAGACAGCCCCGACGAGCGACGGCTGTCCTCGTCGTCCCCCGTCACCAGCAGCCAACGCTGCCATGGGCCTTGCGAGCCATGAGCAGCAAGCTTCATCGCTGCACCCCTCGGTGCACCATGACAGGCGCACCACCACTCCGTCGCTGACCGGCTGCTTCGTCCTCCCACGCGTGTCGCGGCCCGACGAACGCGCAAGCTGCTCTGCTCATGGCGAGGGAGCTCCTCCGTCACCGCCCAGTCAATGACCTCTACGAGGAGTGGCTCGAGTGCATCACCGAGCTCATCAGCGCCGCAGGAGACTCCACTGCACCGGCCCGCTTGCTGCCTCAACAACCGCCTTTCACGGGCGACGTGGCTCACGGGGCACCTCCCCCACCTCCAGCCTAGGGCGCCATCGTCGAACCAAGGCGGGTGGCACCGCGACGTGACCCGCCGCACCAGGCACCTGCGTGCGAAGAGGCGAGCTGCCAAGTGGTGCAGCGGCCCCAAGAAGATGCTCGAGTGCTTCCAGCACCCCCACACCCAGGACCCTGTGTCGCCTGTGATGATGGTGGCATGTGGGCACCAAGACCAAGCTCCACCTCCCCCACAAGCTCCCGTGACCATAGTAGGGTGTCGCGCGTTCACCCCGGAGCTTCGCAACATCATCTGGCCGGGCAAGTTCAAGCTTGACCTGCCCCCACGCTACAACAGCACCACCGACCCCGCCGAGTTCCTACATCTCTATGAGCTAAGCATCAAGGCGGCCAGCGGCGACGAGAAGATCATGGTGAACTGGTTTCCCTTGGCCCTCGAGGATGGCATGCGCTCCTGGTTCCGGAATCTCCCCGTGGGATCTGTCTCCTCCTGGGATGAGATGCGCGACTGCTTCATCGCCAACTTCCAAGGCACTCGCGACTGCCCGTCGGCCGCGGGTGACCTATGACGCATCAAGCAGCAGCTAGGAGATCCTACAGAAGTACATCCAGCGCTTCAACAACGTTCACCTCAAGATCCCCAAGGTGTCGGATGAGGCGATCATCTCAGCGTTCACTAATGGCGTCCACGACGTCAAGATGAAGGAGGAGCTCTCCATTCACGAGGACCTTTGCACAGCCCTAGAAATGTTCAACACGGTGAACAAGTGCGCGAGGGCTGAGGAGGGGTGTCTCCTCCTCGAGCTCCCTGACGCTGACCCAGAAGACAAGAAGGCCAAGGCCAAGGACATGAAGCGCAAGGGAACAGCTGTGCTTGAAGTCGAGCCAGAGATGAAGCATGGCTGCGACCACCCCGAGTCATTCAAGAGCAACCGACCATTCTGCGTCTTCCACAATGTCCACAGCCACAACACCAATGACTGCCAGGAGCTCAGGGCCCTCCGCAACGGGAGCCTCGATCGACGCCCCGAGCGCAACGATCGAGTCTACGGTCGCAGAGGTGGCCGAGGTAGAGGACGCTGGGATGGCCGCACCCACTACCAGGAGTGGTGCGACCAAACTCGGGAGGACCGCTGGCAGGGCCAGCCTCGCCAGGGTGCCTGGAGGGACCCGCCTCGCGAGGACCGGCCTCAGGGCAATGCTGCCCTTCCTCCACTGCCTCCACCGCAAAGAAGGAATGAAGATCATCACCAGGACGAGGGGGCTGGGGGATTCCAGGAGCCTCGAGCCATCGCTTGCACCCTGGGCGGCTCTCAGGCCCCAGCCTCTCACCGCATCTTCAAACAGTTCGCGTGCAAGGTGAACGCAGTGCTCCCCAAGCCCGATGCAACTCGCCCGCTCAGGTGGTCCAAATACACCATCACCTTCAGCTCCTCCGATCAGCTCAAGTGTGCGACCACTGCTGGCGCCCTCCTAATGCTCTGCTCGCTTGTCATTAGCAATGTGGTCGTCACCAAGACCCTCATTGATGCTGGAGCTGGGCTCAATGTTCTCTCTGTCCAGACGTTCAACAGACTCCAAGTGTCGTATCACCAGCTTCAGCCTACCAAGCCGTTCTTAGGACTGGCGGTTCCACGCATCCGATAGGGCAGATCCATCTCCGTGTCACCTTCGACGAGCGCGACAACTACCGCACCGAGCTCATCGACTTCGACATCGCCGACATTCGTCTGCCATACAACGTGATCCTTGGGTACCCAGCACCGGCCCAGTTCATGGCAGAAACACACCACGGCTGCAACGACCTCAAGATACTAGGGAGCAGCGGCATCACCACAGCCGCCTGCAAGGAAAAGGACGCGGTGTGCTCCCTCGAGCGTGCCTACCGGGCTGCAACATTTGAGAACCCCGAAGATGAGGGTGGTGTCCTCCCTCCTGAGGTCGCCCCCAAGATGAAGAAGCTGCAGCTGGGTCAGGGATCTCACGATAAGGCATCACCCGACAGCACTACGCTGAGCCGCGCATCCCTGGATGGGGCACCTTCACCTATCGCATAGGGAGGCGTGCCCAGCACCCCTCTCAAGCTGGGCTCGAGGGCTCTCCTCTAGAGGGCCTCAGACCTAGCCAATGTCGCGATGGAGGTGCTCGGGCACCATGTGGAGGCGTGCTTCAATACACGCTTCCTAGGGAAAGGTGCAGGGCGCAAGGCGTCAGGCATTCAGGAGTGCATCAGCAAGGCAGTCGAGGAGATCCAAGAGGCAAGGGTTCTGCAGGGTGATCGCCGCCCACCGCGGGGCGCGGCTCATTACCCTGGAGAGGATAAGGAGTTCCGCGTCTGCATCGACATCCCAGGGCTCAATAGGGCCGCATCTCGACAGCTCTTTTGGCCGTCCCGTGTCGGTCGATGCGAGGGTCCACCGCACAGCTACATTCGCATGCCCTTCGGCTTGCCGAGCGCGACTGTGGCGTTCCAGCACTACATACAGGATGTCCTGGCGGCTTGGGAGGATAGGCACTAGGTGATCCTGGCGGAGATGGAGATACATCTTCAGGAGCCTCCCAGGCCCCCGAAGCCTCCAGAGGCTCAGGGCCAAGGCAGCTCGTGAGGGACGACTTCGGCAACGCACATCTTCCGCTACCCCAGCATCTCTTCAGCAACGGTGCCAGGTGACATCTTTTTAGTTCGTTCAGTTTGGGGGCGCCCCTCGGGCTGCATTATCCCCAAGTCGCGTGGGTCCGTCCCTGGGCATGTATCCTTTTGCATTCGTTGGAGTTGCCTAACCATCTCCCATGAACTTATCTATGATCATCGCCTGCTAGCTCCGAATCTTAACAGCCTCACGGTCTCCTTATGTTTGCTGGCTTGTCCTCTGCCTGTCCCGCAACGGGGGCTACCCAAGTTGGCATGTCGCTTGTGCTCGGGTACGTCCCTGCAATGCTGACAAACCCGTGGACCAAGCTCTAGCTCGTGGCTCGCCTCGCGCACGCCACCTCACCAGGTCCTCGATGCCTTCGTCTTCCTATGAAGGGCCCAGGGATAGGCAGTCTGCTCCATAAGGAATCACAATCTCTCCTGCCAGCTAACCTACACGTTCACCCGAGGCCAATCTACGGGCAGACCCCGAAGGTCACCACCTTACCCCGTGATTCGCTTGCATGTTAAAGGGGGGTCCTGAGCATCGCACCTCAGGAGCTCCTACTGGCTCTCCAGCCCTCACCCCTGGCCTTGACCATGGCATTGCGACCTGGTATACCAGCGGCGGCCGGGCCTGCTCGAGGGCCGGGACCCGAGGACATAGAGCACCTAGGCAAGCAAGTGAAGAGGGTGATCGTCGTGGGCCCCACCTAGTGACGCTACCACAGATGCATGAATGGGCACCACTCAGGGAAATCACGACAAGTCTGCTAAAAGATAAGTCACACACGCCGTGAGATGGGACTCGCAACCCGCTCGCCCTAGCCTCACACTCCTACTCTGGCAGTTTCACTCCCCTTTCCGTTTCTTGGGCAGCTTCTTGCACGCCAAGGGGGACCTCGTGAGCATCGCACCTCTCGAGCTCTCACCGGACCTCGGGCCTCTCACCTCCTAGCCTTGACCATGGCATCACAACCTGATATACCAACGACGGCTGAAGCCTGCCTGGGGACTGGGACCCGCCGGTGTAGAGCGCTACGCTACCTAAGGGAAAGAAAGGGGGGATCATGCCAGATTGGGACACGTGATTTCATCATAAAACCAAAAGAGCAATGCTGGAATTAAAATGTTTCGATCCTTACATGCCCCGCGGGGCTAGTTCTAATTCTGCGCAGGGAAGCAAAAGGAGAAAGACTTCGACTAGGCCAGCGCGGATCACCGATGACGCCGAGCGGCAGCCGCTGCCGCGCTCCGACCGCGGTGGGAGCTTGGTGGCACATAGCTGTCATCGCTAGACTCCGAAGATTCGCTGGGCTTAGGAGGATCGCTGGAATCCCAAGAGGCGCCGCTACTACTAGAGGAGGTGCTGGCAGGGATGGAAGTAGATCTAGCGCCCTTGATCACGTTCCGTGGGCTGCTTCCCCCGGGGCAACACTCTAGCCACTGGCCCTCCTCGTCGAAGACCTTGAAGAACAGAGTGGAGGCGCCGCCGTGTTCGAAGTGGATCGCGAGGGCCCCCACTGCTCAGCAGGCTCGGGCGGCCTCGTCCCATCCGCGGGTCATGAATACATCCCCAGGGGGCACCATGTTGACCTCAGCCTTAGTGGCCAGGCTGCAGCACCCGGCGTGCTGTAGCCACAACTCAAGTGGCCCCCTCGGTGGCAGCTCATCGGCAAAGAACCTCGGGAGCCGGATCCACGAGTCGGGCGGCATCACCGCCCACACCACGAACTCGTGCGAGCTGCCCTCGGCATGAGTCCGCGGCTCGGCGGGCAGGACGGTGGCCGCTCATCCTTCGCCGACTGGGATCGCTCGACGGCGTGTGTCATCATCTTGTGCACGGGCGTACAGGGGAAGAGGAAAACCGGGAGGAGGCATCGATTGCCAAGGCCTGGTCACCTCCCGCCTCACGTCGGCATCGCAAGGAAGGCGGAACCGTTTCTTCGGTGGGAGAGGATCAAGCCCCTCTTGAGGGGCCTTTCCTTTCCCAGCCGCAGAAAACCTTCTCATTGGTGCCATAGAAGCAAGATGGAGAAGGAGAAGAAACAAGCAGCGGGAAGACGGAGGAAGAGATGAGTGAGGGGGCTCTGCCCCTCCCCTCATTTATAGCCGGAGGAAGGCCAACCGCCGGCCTCCACGACCTCGCGCAATGATGATCTTCTGCATGTAGCATTGACTTGTCAAGTCGAACGGTTGCCGAGTCAGCATGGGGAAGTGAAGACGCCCACGTCCCATCAATCGCCACACGTCATTCAAGGCCGCAGGCGGTTAGGGCCCGCGGCGCTCCGCACTTGCCCCTTGGCTTCACCTAGAAGCCAAGTCCGAGCGCGCCTTGGGCCTGGGGGCTACTATCGGTGTTCTGGATACGGGGGGTACCCAGACTTGCCTGCCTGCGACCCACTACACGACTCCATCACCGGCCTGGTACATCCCAACTTTAGCATCAATAGCTCAAGACCCTCGCGAGGGGCCAAGCCTCGCGAGGCGGACGACGCCAAGACCCCCGAGGGGATCGGCCTCCTCAGGCTGGCTCCCGAGGGGCGGAGTGTTCTATGCAAGGTGCACCTCACGAGGCTCAGCTGACGTGAGCCATGATGACCAAGGCCAGGCGGGCGCTAGACGGGCGCCAGCGAGCGCAGAGCGCCAGTTTCCTCTTTGGTGCAAAGGAGGCAAGTGGCAGGCGTGGAGTCCCGAGGAATCATCCAAAGGTTTCCATTCTGGTGCAACAAGGCCAAGACCGCCAGGCGGCAGGGTGGAGGTCATCACCGAGCCCACCGCAACGTCACGACCAGAGGCTTTTCACAGGAGAAGACCACTTTTAGTTAGGGTAGGATGTACTACTTGTCCCCCTTCAAATCTGGCCGTTGTGGGATCCCTTCTCGCCAACATTTGGGAAGAGGACCAAGGCCGCTATAAATAGGACTTAGCCACTGTCGGTGTCAAAACCGGTGGATCTCGGGTAGGGGGTCCCAAACTGTGCGTCTAAGGCTAATGGTAACATGAAGTGAGGGACACAATGTTTACCCATGTTCGGGCCCTCTCGATGGAGGTAATACCCTACTTCCTGCTTGATTGATCTTGATGATATGAGTATTACGAGAGTTGATCTACCACAAGATCGTAGAGGCTAAACCCTAGAAGGTGGCCTATGATTATGATTGTTCTTGTCATACGGACTAAACCCTCCGGTTTATATAGACACGGAGGGGGCTAGGGTTACATAGAGTCATTTATAGAGAAGGAGATCTACATATCCGAATTTGCCAAGCTTGGCTTCCACACAAAGGAGAGTCCCACCCAGACATGGGACGAAGTCTTCAATCTTGTATCTTCATAGTCCAACAGTCCGACACAAGTACATAGTCCGGTTGTCCGAGGACCCCCTAATCCAGGACTCCCTCAGTAGCCCCTGAACCAGGCTTCAATGACGATGAGTCCGGCGCGCAGATTGTCTTCGGCATTGCAAGGCGGGTTCCTTCTCCGAATACTCCATAGAAGATCTTGAACACGAGGATCGTGTCCGGCTCTGCAAAACAAATTCCACATACCACTGTAGAGAGTACAATATTCCACAAATCTAATCTGCTGACAACTTTTCACAGCGTGACATCACGCCACGGCCCGGTCATTATTTGAACCGTTTTCTCAACCAGCTATTGCATATATTGCGAGGCGGTTTCCTTGGCATGTCTTGTCGAAGCAGAGATCGTGTCCCCTTATCACGGGATTCTCAACAATACGGTATGGGTAACCCAAACGCGCCATCAACATGACGCTTGGGGAATAAGCGAGTTTGCGGGGCAAGTGGGGAGGCGCATGGTTTCTACTGCCTTTATAAAGAGATAAGGATTCACCTTTCTCCACCCATGCCTTCTTCTTCCTGTGCTCATCCATTCCCCCTCGCTCGAGCTCTAGCGCCTTCTCCCTCTCTGCAAAGTTATTCCAAGCATGTCCAGAGCGGGAGGCAAGTGGATGGCCTCCTCCGTTAAGCAGGAGGACATCACAAAGCTTCGGGAGGCCGGATACCTAGCCGCAGACATCGCGCACCGGCTCCCTACCGAAGGGCAGATCGTCCCTACCCCGAAGCCTCAGGAGAGGGTAGTGTTTCTCTCTCACTTAGTCTGCGGACTGGATTTCCCCCTCCACCCATTTGTCCACGTGATCATGTTCTACTATGGGCTGGACTTCCATGATCTGGCCCCCAATTTCATCCTCAACATCTCGGTGCTTATGCGTGTGCGAGGCCTTCCTCTGCATTACGCCCCACTTTGGCCTATGGCTGAAGACCTTCAACGTGAAGCCAAAGGTGGTGGTTGTCCAGCAAGCGGAGTGCGGAGGCGCCATGGTAGACAAGATGTCCAATGTCACTTGCCCTAAGGCTCCTATGTGGAGACCGTGAAGGGGTGGCAATCGGGGTGGTTCTACATCACCGAGCTGCACGACACCAACTAGGCAGCGGCTCCCGAATTTCGATCCGGCATCCCCATGCGGCTCACCTCCTGGAAAAAGAAGGGCTTAGCCTGGGGCTCATCAGTGGAGCTGACCGGACTCCAGACCTGTATCAAAAATATGATAAGCAAGAAAATCAAGCTTGTCAATGTAGTCCGGGTCATGCTCTTCCGCCAGATCCTTCCGTGTCAGAGACGGGCTTTCAATATGTGGGAGTTTGACCCGTCCGAACACCAGACGCCGCGAGAGCTCTTCGACATGACGCACAAAGACATCTGGAAGGTGTTGTTTAAGGCCGCCGAGGTACCTCCTCCCATAACCGAGGATCGTGGACTCAGCGCAAAGCGCCCCACCAATCCGGTAAGCTATTTATATTTTGCGAGATGTTCCTTTCTCCAGCATATTCGTGGGAGGAATCTAAGCCTCCACGCCAACTCAACAGGACTGGGTAGCGCTAGCGGAGCAGATTGACTTCCAGCTCCACTACCTGAAGATCCAGCAACGGCTCTCTTAACGGAGATGCTGTTTCCGGTGCCCTATGAGGTGCCGGGGAAGAAGGCCAAGAAGAAGGTCGCGGGGACCAGGAAAGGTCTCCGGCGCAAGGCTGTATCGGACTCATCGCCCGAAGACACCAAAGCGCGCTCCTCCAATGAAAACGAGGAGGAGGAAGAGGAAATCCCTCCCCCAACCGGGGGGAGAAGAAAAGGAAGGTCGCCCCGTCTGGGGAGGCCGAAGGGTCCAAGAAGGGAAAGACCCTCCCTCCGGACCACTCCACCACAGCCGCCTACAGCGACGAGGAGTGGTTGTCCAGGGACAAGCCCCTGGCGAAGTCGTAAGTATCCGGACACTATAATACTTCTGGTATGTTTTGCTTTATTGCTTCTTATCATGCTAAACATTCTCGTGCAGTCCGGCCAAAGCCCACATCGACGTATCCTCTTCGGATGGTTCTCTAGGCCTGTCGGCGATGAATAATGATTCACTCCTGACAACCTCCTCCCCCAAGCTCGCGGACGACACCGAGGTGTTGTCTCAGAGGATACCGGACCAGGGGGAGACAGTTCTGGAGACACCCCAAGGCGAAATCCTAGATGCCAGGCACATGGGAGGGAAGACCCCCATGGATTCTGATGACGGGGGCCGTAACAAGTCGGGCCCCCAGCCGGATTCTATGTCGGAACCCTCAGTGGTTCCGGATTCAGGCAGACAGCCTCTCACTAAGGGGGGCGAGCTGCCTGTGCCGATGACCTCTGTCCATCCGGAGGCATCGGACAACTTGCTGGAAGCGCTTCGGGGCGCTTCCATTGATGAAGAACACCGTACTCTTATGAGTATGGTGATTGAGAAGGTCCGGTCCGCCAAAAGCGAATTGACCGAAGCCTGCGCCAGCCTCCTAACAGGCTTTGAGGTAAGTAATAAAATTGTAAGAAAGTGTCACAGTATAGACAGTAGCCCCTGATGCTCTGTTTGGTGTTTGGAAAGAAAGGCCGAATAGAGGATCAAATAACATCCGCAGGAGTCTAATCAGAATATGTCTATGTGAATAAGCAGGCGTCGCAGCTGGCCGCTGCCGCTCGTACTGCGGAGGTCTCCGGACTGAAGCGGTACCTAGAGCGGATCGAGGAAGAGCTCGGCCTCATGAAGAGGCAGCTCGAGGAGAACAAAGGTAAGCGATACCATGTCTGTATATTGATAAAAAATGGTTTCAGCTCATAAAAGCGTCATGAACTTTAATAGGGGCCACGACCGAAGTGGCGGCCCTTAAGAAGGCGTTGTCCGAGGCCGAAGACAAAGCGGCCAAGGAGCGCACCGAGTGTTAAAAACAAGAGGCCCGTGTCGATGAGGTCCAGCAAGAGCTCCAGGATTTCGTCAAAAAATATGAGTCCTTGGAGCGTAACTCTAAGACGCGAGAGTCCGAGCTTGCTGAGGCCCTCCAGAGCGTGCGAGACGCCAAAGCCGAAGCCCAAAGGGCCCTCCAAGAGATTCAGGCGCCAAGAAGATAGCGACGGGTAAGGCATTCATTATGCAAAGCAAGCATGTGAAGGAAACTTTCCTTTTACTTACCCGAATTCGGAGCTCTCCAGGAGCATTCGCAGATCTACCGCGCGGCATATCGGATGCCGCGGAGTTCTACTAGGCCAAAGAAGGGAGCTCGACGGAGAAGTTGTTCTGGTCTCAATATACTGGGACCGAACATACGATGCCCTTGAGCGACCAGCTGAAGCACACTACAAAAAAATACACTTCCGTGATGATACGTGTTTGTCACAGTAGGTCGTGTTTTTTGTCATGCATGTACATCCATGACGATTTTATGACAGAATCAAGATAGTCATACATGTGCTGTCGTAGAAGTGTTCCATGACATTACCAAAACTATCATCACGGAAGTGTCCACTTCCATGACGATAAATCTCGCATCACAGAAGTGCTTTCGTCAAGGGTGACCGACACGTGGCATCCACCCCCTGTTATTCTGCGGCGACGGCAGCGGAGCAGAACCAGTGAACCCTCGTACTCCTCTCCGCTTGTGCATCCACTTCCGTGTCTTCCCCGGCTTCGTGTCGTCCCCTTCCTAGGCCTCGCCGTCGTCCACCGCCGTGGTGCTCTCGGCGCGGCGTGGTCAACGTGCTCAAGGAACGACTTCCATCGGACGTGGACTGTACGTGGAGAGGCTGACAGCTGGGTCCACGGCAGCCGCAAGGAAATGCCTCCTTATTACGTGCAAAATAATTATTCCTCCACCTGACAGCGGGGACCCACCGGACGGGCCACCGTATTTCGCGAAAAAAATGATTCGCCCCCTGACTGCTGGGACCCACGAGCTACATCTTCGCATGCAAGAAAGTGCGTCCAAAAAAACGATTCACCCCCTGACTGCTGGGACCCACCAGCTACATCTTCGCACGCAAGGAAGTGCGTCCGAAAAAAACAATTCGCCTCCCGACTACTGGGACCCACCGGCTACACCTTCGCATGCAAGGAAGTTCGTCCGGACAAAAAAACAATTCGCCCCCTGACTGCTGGGACCCAGCAGCTACACCTTCGCACGCAAGGAAGTGCATCCGGGACAAAAAAACGATTCGCCCCCCTGACTGCTGCGACCCAGCAGCTACACCTTCGCACACAAGGAAGTGCGTCTTGGCAAAAAAACCAAAACGATTCGCCCCCCTGACTGCTGGGACCCACCAACTACATCTTCGCAGGCAAGGAAGTGCCTGACAGTCGGGACCCACCTGGTCGAAGCGTACGTAGCGTTGTCATCCTGGTCGCGAACGTGTACGTACATACTGGTCGATGTAGAGGCGCGATCATGTCGTAGTAGAGGCACGCACGTGTCGTAGTAGAGGCGCGCACGTAGCATGTACACGTACGTACAGCGTCGAGGGTGCAAGAAAGAAAATACGGCCACGTACGTACATACGGGCAGGGTCTTGAACGCCTACTCGTGCATACGTACATGGCTGGGTCGGAACGGAGAAACAGCACCGTCGTCATGTTCATGAGGAGCCAACCGGCTGGGTCAGAACGGAATGTGTGGTCGTGTTCATCGGGAGGGCTTGGACAGAACAGGCGATGGAAACGAGGCCTGGCGTACTGCACAAAGGAGAAAACGGACCTCCTACATTCGGAATGGGGTCCTGTTGATCGGGAGGGGTGTGGCCTACCGCAAAATGGAGGAAACGGACCTCCTACGGTCGAAACAGGGGTCTTGTTGATCGGGAGGGGTGTGGCGTACCACAAAATGGATGAAACGGACCTCCTACGGTCGAAACGGGGGTCCTATTGATCGGGAGGGGTGTGGCGTACCGCAAAACGGACGAAACGGACGTCCTACGGTCGAAACGGGAGGGGGGTGTGGCGTACCGCAAAACGGGACTCCACGGGATACTGTTCATCTCCACCGTCGACCTCCTCCAGCCTCCACGGGCTACCGTCGACCTCCTCCAGCCTCCACGGGCTCCTGTTCATCCAGCCTCCACCGCGCGCTACTCCACCGGCTACTATTCAACCACCCCTCCACGGGCACCCCTCCACCGTGTACTGTTCATCCAGCCCTCCACACCACGGGGTCCTATTC